>NC_137623.1:5324749-5555694 GCF_963280865.1 Gymnoscopelus braueri
TAGCAGATATATAAGCTCATAGCGTGGCACCGAGTGCCGCGCTATGAGCTTGTAGATCTGCTGAGATGGTGGGGTGGGGGTTCTCTGCGGACAAATACATGTCATTTTGGGTGGTCCTTGACAAGAAAAAAGTTAAAGAACCACTGATATTATAGAACAAATTACATAACTGTTATAATTTAGAAGATATGTGTAGAATGCCCAGAAGCAAATATTTGAGTCAAAAATGTTCACTTAAAAAATCATATATATTCAAAGATTTGCACAAATATTCACGATTAAAAAATAAATAAATAGCAGATATACAAGCTCATAGCGCGGCACCTATGAGCTTGTAGATCTGCTATTTTTGAAAAATCTTGAAAATTTGTGCAAATCTTTGAATATATATTGTTTAAAGCGAACATTTTTAACTCAAATCTTTGCTTCTGGGGGTCCCTCGAACAAAATATTTTGAGATGGGGGTCGGCGGCCAAATACATATAATTTTGGGGGTCCTTGACATGAAAAAGTTTGAGCAACACTGATATAGAAACATATGTTTTTTTCAGAATACTGTTGGGATTTAGAAGATATTTGTAGAATCGGCTTCAGGTCTTAATGGGTTAAAGTGAAATAGATCAGGTACATATCATTGGCATGCTGGGTAGTATCAGTGAAACCAAAGCCTTTTGGGTTCAGGGTTTGCAGAGCTGAAAGTGAAAGGAACTGATGCAAGGCCACCATTGCATTGGTAATGAAGCCGACAGATTTGAATCATGTCACTGTCGACAGAAACCTATATAGACCCTCCAGAAAAATGCGATTATGCGAACGCATAATTGACTGCGTAATCAGCAAAATGGCGCAGAATTATGCGGGGGTAATATTTTTTTCAAAAAGGCCGCATCGCATCGCATAATATGTGCATCGCATCGCATCGCATAATATGCGCTTCGCATCGCATAATATGTGAATCGCATCGCATCGCATAATATGCGCTTCGCATCGCATAATATGCGCATCGCATAATATGCGCTTCGCATCGCATAATATGTGCATCGCATCGCATAATATGTGCATCGCATAATATGTGCATCGCATCGCATAATATGTGCATCGCATCGCATAATATGTGCTTCGCATCGCATAATATGCGCATCGCATCGCATAATATGTGCATCGCATCGCATAATATGTGCATCACATCGCATAATATGCGCATCGCATCGCATAATATGTGCATTGCATCGCATAATATACGCTTCGCATCGCATATTTCCGCATATTTCTCAACCTTTCACATATTTTGATTTTTTTGCAACTTTTCGCATATTTCAATATTCACATATTGCTGCATATTTCACAACTTTCTGCATATTTTGCAACTTCCCGCAATTTCACCTCATAATCAAGAGTTTTAGGGGGTAAACGCCTCGCAGTGCGAGGCGTTGTGAGCTTGTAGATCGGCTATTTTTGCCTAAAGTTCTTCTCAGAAAAGGGATGTTAGGGTTCAAGTGGTTAAGGTAAAAAAAATTATCATATCACACAAAGATTTGGCGGACCCCCTGTAGTAACTCTGAGGACCCCCTAGGGGTCCCGGACCCCCTGTTGAAGACCCCTGTTCTAAATCGATAGCCAAGGACCCCCAAAATTATTTATATTTGGCTGTGGACCGCCTCAATCTGAAAAAAAGAAAAAAACACTTTGAAGATTTAAAAAAAAATCTAAAATAGCAGATGTACAAGCTTGCAGCGCGGCACGAAGTGACGCGCTGTGAGCTTGTAGATCGGCAATTTTTTGAGAACCACTGTTCTAAACCATCGTTCTAAATCCTAAGAGTTTTCTGCAAAACTTGTGCTAAAATGAACACAGATGCTTTCCCGGGTTTTAATGGGTTAACCTAAATGCTAAATGTACCTTTGTGCTGATTAGGCAAAGAGTTCACCTGGTTGAACCATTACCATTAAGCACAGAGTTATTTTAATATTCATGGTTTTTATTGAACGCTGTGTTTTAGGATGGCCTGCCCTCACACTTAAATTAGTACATCCAATTACACCCCTACCACCACATGTACGCACGCACGCACGCACGCACGCACAAACACACACACACACACACACACACACACACACACACACGTACACGCACATCGCATCGCATATTTCTCAACTTTTCACATATTTCAATATTCGCATATTGCCGCATATTTCACAACTTTCTGCATATTTTGCAACTTCACGCAATTTCACCGCATAATCAAGGATTTTAGCCCGCATAATCAAGAGTTTTAGCCCGCATAATCAAGGATTTTTGCCCGCGTTTTTCTGGAGGGTCTACCTATATAGTATCTTCATATTTAACCATTTTATGATTACCCGCTCCTCCCCTCCCCCCATAAATAAATGAAGTAAGCTACAATGATATCTTTGTATATTTAAGTCATTTGTCATATCGGCCCTGTGCAATTTTTGATTACGAAGCCTACAGTATAAGGCACACAATTGCAAGTGGTCCGCTCATAATTCTAACTTTTTAACATCAGATGATGTTGGTTGCTGTGGGTGCAGTTGCACCCACCTTGATTTGTAGCATAAAATAAAGTTTGAATTACTATTCAAATAAAACTTGATAACTTGCTATGTGGTTTATATAACTATTAGTGGATTCCCTCAGGTTGTTTCAGTGACATAATGGAAATAGATTAGATGTTGTCTGCATAATATTAGGACCTCACATCCACAAATGTGTCATTTCTAATTAGACAGAATGATGATGGAGAAAGGCTCAAAGGAGGGCTAGATGACATTTGAGGTTCTTAGATCAGTTCTTTATTTCCCAGAGACATAGTAGACTCCTTGACATGCCTTATAGTTGCAGTTTTTTGCCGCAAGGAAATAAGATAAGCGGGCAGATAACTCCTTGACTGAATAGCTCCCTTATTTTATATGATTTAGATTTGTATTTTATTATTTTGATGTCTTTAGTTTTCTATTCTGTTTATTATTATTATTTTGAATTATTTCTTCTTCTTTGTTCATGGGTGTTATCATGAAAAATAAATATGGGAAATACAGAAAGGGGACAATTGAGGATGGGAATGGAGGAGGAAGTAGTACTCCTATCAAAACAAATATATGATTAGATTTAAGCGAACATTTTTAACTCAAATCTTTGCTTCTGGGGGTCCCTGGAACAACATTTTTTGAGATGGGGGTCCGTGGCCAAATAAATATAATTTTGAGTGGTCCTTGACATGAAAAATGTTTGAGAACCACTGATATAGCAGCATACGTTTTTCAGAAAACCGTTGGGATTTAGAAGGCATTTGTAAAATCCCCAAAACCAAAGATTTGAGTTACAAATGTTCGCTTAAAAATATAAAGATTTGCAAAAGAAAACACAATTTTCCCCAAAAAATGCAGATCTACAAGCTTGTAGTGTGGCACTCGGTGCCACGCTGTGACCTTGTATATCTACTCTACTGGAGTATTTCACATTTTTGGTACTTTCACTTCTACTCCACTACATCTCAGAGACATGGCGTCACGGCTTCACCCCTCCTCCCCATGCGACAAGTCAGCGCATCAAAACCACGTGACTTCCATAGGGAATGAATTGAAACGGCTTCACCCCGCCCATTAATCATGCGTGAAGTGCTTTAATGTGTGTACTAGGCCTTAAGAATTCCACTCTGGAAGGAGTTTCACTTTAGGGCGTGCTCTCACCGCACTTTTATTTTACCTCTGGGGCAGAATCTGCCAATGCATTGTCAATGTAAATGCGTGGATTCACGCAAGAGCTGAATTTTCCGCTTGTCGCGCAGACCTTGCGTTTATCTGCTCTACGCGACTTGTCCATTGGAAGCATAAAACTGCTGGAGGCAGGAGCTGATTTTCCCCCTCTGTCCAATCGGGTGAGTCGAAGGCGGACCGTCCCAAGACTCAGGAAGCACCATGGTGCTCTCAGTGGACCAACTTGAATGTGAGTGACAGGTGCGTCACAGCGTTTTTTTTTTATCCGCTGGCTGCAAAAAACTGTGGCCGCGCACAACCTGCATTTAACAGCGGCCAGCCAACTTTTGGTGAGAGCGCGCCCTTATTGCGTTTTCAACCCCTGATAACACCGTTGCCGTCTAAACGGACGGCACATCTGATACTTTAGTTTGCCGTTTTCTGTAGAGACCGTTGTCGTGTAAACGGAGCCACAGTCAGAAATGTGTGGTGTCATGAATGCAGTTTATTGTTCTGTAAGCTCTCATTGTGAAATCCACTTGGTGTTTATATATATATTCATAATATCTTCCACTTTGGTGCTAAAATGTTTGTACATTGTTGCATTATTTTTGCTACTTTCTTGATGGATATTCATGGTGGTTCTCTATTGTTGTTTGGATCACTTTCTTCTAAACAAATGGATACATTTGTACACTCTGAGTTAATAATATATATATAAAGAGACAGACAGACAGACAGATCATCATGATCGCTTCAACACATCGTCGGGGACAGGGATCGAACCGGTGACCTCCAGACTCATAGGCTTTCTTTCTTCTCATTGAGCTAGAGATATGATAGTCCTGGTAGTGTAAGTCTTTCCGTCCCTGACGGACCAGGCCTTTGTTTCGCTAACTACTCTAGATCACTGTTTCCCTAACCATCTACCGATAGAGAAATTGTATGTCTCCTCGGAACAGAAACCATTGAAAATAGCTGATCTACAAGCTCACAAAATGTCTGAAAGGTTGTAAGATTGTAGATCGGCTATTTTCACTGGTTTCTGTTCCGAGGAGACGCGTAAGTCTAAGGAGAGAGAGAGAGAGAGAGAGAGAGAGAGAGAGAGAGAGAGAGAGAGAGAGAGAGGGAGAGGGAGAGAGAGAGAGACGGACGGTACAACCACAGAGTGAAGTCGAATTTTTTTTCGTTTTTAACTCTCTTGGTGATTATCTGGCACAGTAGTTGATTGATTGATGTACTTCATTTAGTAAGACATTAGAACATCAGTGGAAGTACAAAAACATCACAATACAATTGGTCTACTAAACTGGGAGACTCATTAAGCACTGAGCTTGTTTAAGATGAGAACCCCATGCACACAAATCATGATGACATATAAGAGACAGACAGATATACACAAACTACTATACAGAATGTCATACAATCAGCTTACAGGTTACTGGTATGAAGAGTGAAAAGAAATGTACAAGAGAAAAAAGAAATGGGGGGGGGGGGGGGGTAGGTTGTGGATTAGCAAACTGGACATTAATGTTTCCTTTTCGCGTGCGAATTACTGGACATTTAGACTGAATGTTTCCTTTATCCTCATCTTGCACTAATGCACGCAACTGTTTTGCCAGGTTTTATTTGTGTTGTTTCTCATAAGCGCGTATCCGTTGTCTGTCAACAACACAGTAGTCTGTGCCTTGACTTCAGTGCGCTGACTCTCTCCCCACCCGCCCCCTTGTGCTTCAACTACATGCAAAAAGGCCGTTCGCCTCTGAGATCCCCTTGCCTTTATATCATTGGCTATGGTGCCTGATGTCATCCTGGTGATGTCAATAATACGAGACAGTCATATCCCTATAGACCAATTATTTGTTTACCAACATTGAGACTGGACGCACAGGTGACATGTAATCAATTCCCAACAGATCCCCAAACCTGTTGTTTTGGGGATCACTGGTTTCAGTTCATTCAAATTCCTCTGTGTGTAGGCTAGTGGGGTGCGCCCTAGCGAGACATACACTTCATCGCGCGGCGCAACCAGGGGTGCAATGCCCAGTGGACGGGGTTGCACGCCGTGCAACTACTTATTTGACCAGGGGGACGCGCAGGCACATGCACGGATGTGCACGCGCGTGCACGCGAGGTGCACGAGCGTGCATGCAAGAATGCGTTCCACTCGATCCGTGCGCCGAGCGAGTACCTGGCTACTTAGCATAACAATAGCTCAAGTCGTCAGGTGTGTTCATCCACGTCCTCACATACACTGTATAAGATTGGAGGTGTCATCTTTCTCACCCTCTGTCTGCCCCCGTATCTCCATCCCGCCCTCCTCTCCTCTGTCTCACCCTGACTCACTCACCCCCCCCTCCCCACACACACACACACACACACACACTGCCTCCTTTCTCAGTGCGCTTGTTTTTTTTCTCCTCAAAATAAAGTAGTTCAAGTAAACAAGTTGTCTGATTATTTTAAGTTTGCTTTTGTGTTTGTGTGTACAACAATGTCTTTAATTGAATTAACTTAAACTAGAAAAGTAAATACAAACTAAATTAACAATGTAACTAAGACTACAATTACATTTAAAACATTGTTTGTTTGTTGTTTGGAACATTTATGCGCATGCGCGGGAGGGCGCGCACGTGCACGTGTCGTGCTCGCGCGCGTGCACGTGACGTCATTAAAATAGAGTGCAACCACTTCCCAAGCAACGGTATTGCGTGCTGAGAACAGCTGACATACAAGCTCACAACCGCGGCGCGGATGCGACCGCTGTGAGCTTGGAGGTATGCTATTCTCGGGGTTTGGGGGACAAACTGCTTTGAGAATCGCTATAATTCAGTGGTTGTCAACCTTTTCTGCGTCAAGGACCCCCAAATTGACACATATTAGTCCAGGGACCCCCATTTGAAAAGATATGCCAGGGACTCAACCATTTTGATTCCATGGGGGTCCCAATCTACACTGTAGTATCATCATCAGTGTTCATTTAACTGGAACCAAATGGACCCGTTAGGGTCCATTTGGTTCACTCTCAGAGTTACAGACACACAAGAGTCAATTTGGTTCCTAACTATTATTTTGTCTGGGGACCCCCTAGAACCCCCCTCAAGGACCACTGGTGGTCCCCGGACCACTGGTTGTGAACCACTGCTATAATTGTTTACACACAATAGTAGGGGAGTTTCGAGGCTATGTGAGCACCCCAAAAACACATCTCTTAAACCTGTTTTTTTAGGACCCTAAAGGTGTCTAGTTATGATTTCTGCTTGTTGCCCATGTCAACTAATGTCCCATGGGGTTTATTTTTAACCCTTTCTGACACCTACCCCTAGCCTGGTAAAGCCCCTCCCTCCGGAATTCTCATTTCCATTTGATTTCAGAAATAAAATACAAATGAGATTTCTGGAGGGAGGGTTTACCAGGCTAACCTACCCCCAACCCAAACCATAACATGGAGTTAACAGAGAATACCATAACTCTTGAAGTAAACAACATACAGCAACAAATGAACACATTTTTCTATATCATTTTGACCCAAGGAATTCATTCAAGTAGTTTTTATTAAGATTCAAACACATATTGACTCTATTTCAGGGCAGAAACAGCGAAAAACTAGCAGAAAATGTTGAAATCATAATGATCACGGATATTTCTCTTTGTACTAAACGTTTACAGTGTATTCTTTTTTACCATATGTTTTTTAGGACCTTTATGGTGTCTAGTTAAGATTCATTCTTGTTGCCCAGGTCAAATAATGTCCCATGGGGTTTATTTTAACCCTTTCTGACACCTATTCCCAATCAAACCATAAAATGGAGATAACAGAAAATACCATAACTCTTGAAGTAAACAACCTACAGAAAACACATTTCTATATATAATTTTGACCCAAGGAATTCATTAAAGTGGTTATTATTAAGATTCAATCAGGTCTTGACTCTATTTCAGGACAGAAACTGCAAAAAACTAACTGAAAAATGTTCAAATCACATCTATATTAATCCTTGTATTAAATACTTAAGGTGTATTCTACTTTACCCCATGTTTTTAGGACCCTTATGGTGTCTAGTTAAGATTTCTTCTTGTTGCCCAGGTCAACTAATGTCCCATGGGGTTCATTTGGTGACCATTTTAAATCGATGTCCACAGGAGTGGCGTTTTCATATCTGAACCAGACAACGTACAAAGACAAATAAACCCACTTTTTCATAGAATGTTTACACCAGGAATCTAATGGAAAGGTCACTGACATGGTACAACCATTCTTTATTGGTGAAAAACACACAAATATCAAATTCTGGCTTATATTAAAACACAATTTCACTGATCAGTATCATCCATCTCATCATCAAACTCCACCTCATCCTCTTCCCTCTTATCATCATCATCACTGATGACACCAGCAGTCAACAGGTCAATGAGAGATAGGGGCAGAATTGGCCCACAAGACCAGACAGGCTCCAAAATCCCTCCTTCTGTCTTCTGCCACCCCTGACCATCATCATAGGATTTAGGCCTCCAAAAGATTGGCTCAGCTGCTCGCTTGTAACAGGTCACTCTATAGTTCACCCACTGGATGTGGGGGATGAGTGTGTCCTGGCATGGGGGCAAGCGAGCTGGTCCACGCCTCAGCCTCTACTGCGCCTTGATGGAATCAAGACCACTCTTGATTCCATCAATACATACTGTAGCACCCTGCTTGGGTACCATGTATTCAGTGATCAGGGCTGTACTAGTTCCTTCAAGGGCAAGGTGGCACCACTCAAAAAAAGTTATATTATGCCTAAATATAAGCCAGAATTTGATATTAGTGTGTTTTTCACCAATAAAGAATGGGTGTACCATGTCAGTGACCTTTCCATTAGATTCCTGGTGTAAACATTCTATGAAAAAGTGGGTTTATTTGTCTTTGTACGTTGTCTGGTTCAGATATGAAAACGCCACTCCTGTGGACATCGATTTAAAATGGTCACCAAATGAACCCCATGGGACATTAGTAGGCAACAAGAATAAATCTTAACTAGACACCATAAGGGTCCTAAAAACATGGGGTAAAGTAGAATACACCTTAAGTATTTAATACAAGGATTAATATAGATGTGATTTGAACATTTTCTGTTAGTTTTTTACAGTTTCTGTCCTGAAATAGAGTCAAGACCTGCTTGAATCTTAATAATAACCACTTTAATGAATTCCTTGGGTCAAAATTATATATAGAAATGTGTTAATTTGTCTGTTTGTCTGTATGTTTACTTCAAGAGTTAGGGTATTTTCTATTGTCTCCATTGTATGGTTCAGGTTGGGAATAGGTGCAACAAAGGGTTAAAATAAACCCCATGGGACCTTATTTGACCAGGGCAACAAGATTAAAACTTAACTAGACACCTTTAGGGTCCTAAAAGACATATGGTAGAAAATAAAACACCTTAAAAATGTAGTACAAAGAGAAATATAAATGTGATTTCAACATTTTCTGCTATTTTTTTGCTGTTTCTGTCCTGAAATAGAGTCAAAATGTGCTTGAATCTTAATATTAACCACTTCAATTAATTCCTTGGGTCCAAATGATATAGAAAAATTTGTTCACTTGTTGCTGTATGTTGTTTACCTCAAGAGTTATGGTATTCTCTGTTATCTCCATGTTATGGTTTGGGTTGGGGGTAGGTGTCAGAAAGGGTTAAAAATAAACCCCATGGGACATTAGTTGACATGGGCAACAAGCAGAAATCATAACTAGACACCTTTAGGGTCCTAAAAAAACAGATTTAAGAGATGTGTTTTTGGGGTGCTCACGGAGCCTCGAAACTCCCCTATACTACAAGTTGACACAACATAAACCAAGGTATATATTTCAAGAGTCAGAGATCACAGTAAACATCCATCCTAGCCCTGAAACATGATGTGAACCTTGGCTACATCCATCCTAAACCTTCTTCCTCCACACTGGGAGAAAAACAGTATCTGAAAGTTTGATGGGATGCTGTATTATGTGCAACTTTTGGAAGAAACCAATACCACAGGAGAAAGGGGGTGTGTGACTTTTAGAGGAATGATGTAAGACAAAATGAGAAGAATGTGTTTGACTCATAATGATATAAAATGATCATAACTACATATTATAGGGAACATTACAATAAGTAAAAGAATAAACCAACATATTAAAACTCTGTTTGTAGCATAATCATCCCCCCCCCCCTGGCTGAATGTGATGACGTCAATGCTATGCTCTGCAGTAGGAAACACCCAGGGTTGCCATGTCTGCTTATTATAAGCAGCTTGTTTGGACTTCCTTCCTATTGTTGTTTAAACCAGTGGTTCTCATTTTCATGTCAAGGACAGACAACATAATAGCCTATGTATTTGTCCATGGACCCCCATCTGAGCATATTCTGTGCCAGGGACCCCCATACAAGATCTGTGCTGTTAAAATGTTTCAAACATATTCTAAATATTCCACTTTCTTTTCTCAAGATAGTTTTTTTTTACTTAAGTAAAAGTACCAATACTGCAATAAAGAAATACTCTGTTACAAGTAAAAGTCAGGAATTCAAAATGTACTTGACTAAAAGTACAAAAGTATTGGCATCAAAATTTTGTATCAAAAGTAAAAGTACTGTTTATGCAGAATGTCGCATTTAAAATGTTCAAATGTATACAAATCTTTTGAAAATAGCCGATCTACAAGCTCACAATCTGCTATCTTCAAATGGACGAGATGTATATTGGGCTGAAGTGGTTAATGTGTTTTGTAATAATAATCAAATTATAAAAAAAAGTAACTAGTAACTAAAGTTTTCAAATAATTGTAGTGGAGTAAAAGTACAATATTTGGATCCAAGATGTAGTGGAGTAGAAGTAAAAGTATTGGAAATTGGAAATACGTAAAGTATAAATACCTCAAATTTGCACTTATGCAGTACTTGAGGTAAATGTACTTAGTTACTTTCCACCACTAGTCCTCCCCCTTACACTTTTTAACAGAGTAGATGTAATATCCTGTGTTCTGGTGAATTTGGGGAGTTTGATACCAAATCCAGGAGAAATCCAAAATGTCATTCCAGGAGTCCTCCATGAGATGAGGTTTAAATGAAGGAGACTCTGCAGAATCCAGGAGGGTTGGCAGCTAGTCTCTTCTTTTGGGCTTGTGTTCATACACCTGGCTGCTTGTTTCTGTCACACAATCTGGCAACACCGAACTGAACACTGTCAGAAGTAGGAAGTAAACACAGTCCTCCACTAAGTTCATATAGGGTGAGAGATTTATGTTAATTTAAATGTTTTATAACGTATTCTATGTTGTTAAAGTTAATGTTGTGTGTGTTATAACTAACCTTCAGTATTGTTTACAAAAGTTTGTCTAAACTTTGGATGGAGCAGTTTTTACTTTCACTTTCTACTTATTACCCTGTCTGTCTGTCTGTCTGTCTGTCTGTCTGTCTGTCTGTCTGTCTGTCTGTCTGTCTGTCTGTCTGTCTGTCTGTCTGTCTGTCTGTCTGTCTGTCTGTCTGTCTGTCAGCCTGTCTGTCTGTCTGTCTGTCTGTCTGTCTGTCTGTCTGTCTGTCTCTCTGTCAGCCTGTATGTCTGTCTGTCTGTCAGCCTGTCTGTCTGTCTGTCTGTCTGTCTGTCTGTCTGTCTGTCTGTCTGTCTGTCTGTCTGTCTGTCTGTCTGTCTCTCTGTCAGCCTGTCTGTCTGTCTGTCTGTCTGTCTGTCTGTCTGTCTGTCTGTCTGTCTGTCTGTCTGTCTGTCTGTCTCTCTGTCAGCCTGTCTGTCTGTCAGCCTGTCAGCCTGTCTGTCTGTCTGTCTGTCTGTCTGTCTGTCTGTCTGTCTGTCTGTCTGTCTGTCTGTCTCTCTGTCAGCCTGTCTGTCTGTCTGTCTGTCTGTCTGTCTGTCTGTCTGTCTGTCTGTCTGTCTGTCTGTCTGTCTGTCTGTCTGTCTGTCTGTCTGTCTGTCTCTCTGTCTGTCTGTCTGTCTGTCTGTCTGTCTGTCTCTCTGTCTGTCTGTCTGTCTGTCTGGACCTGCCGGACCAGCCGGACCTCAAAAGTATGCTAATTGGTCGGGCCGAGCCGAGCCTCGGGCAAAAAAAAAAAAAAAAAAAAAAAAAAAAAATTTTATAATATATTTTTGAATTCTGTTCTGTCTGAATGTGTATTTATCTATTATGAAGATGGCGCTGACGGCGCTGACTTACTGGCGTTAACTTGCACTGTGCCGCTCACGCTCACTGAGCCAGCAGCAGAGCGAGAGAGAGTAAAAAAAAAGCGATTCTGGGCGAGCGTTCTGGTGGTAAACAGAACACTCGCCCCAAAACACACTCACCCCCATTCATTTCGCGGACAGAGGCCGCCGGATTAGACCCGGGCGAGTGTGTTTGGGGACGAGCGTTCTTGTAATCCATTGCCGCATATGTAGCCATGGTTCACATTCATGTTTCAGGGCTACCGCATGATGCATCCATATCAAGGGCCCTTTTAATACAAAAACCCACGGCAATTTCGGTCTACAGTACACCAACCTTCAACAATAGTGTACATTCAGTGGTCAGGTTCGTTCAGAAATCAATTGAAGAACGCAGGAGCGAGCTTTCCATATATAGCCACGCGCGAGAACGTGCATACACGCAGTACACTACACATGTGTCGTTGTTGACGTTGGATGGTTTTACTTTTAATTTGAAGGTTTAACAGCATATGTGCAATGTGTTTTTGTGAGTTAAGATAACTGACCGGCGTGCTCTATGCCATCGTGCTGTGTTAAGTTACACAAGTGGCAGAAACGGTGCTTTCTGATTTTCACAATACAATGTAATCCACCCGCGGCCGCGTTTAGTTCAGTATTATAATATTTTTCACCCAACGCGTGTAAACTTAAGCTAATAGGTTAACAACAGTCTCGAGTCGGTCTCAGACAGTCAGGGGGGGCGGGGACGGGACAAAGACTCGGTGGAGAGAGGCAGAGAAATGCAGACGATGCATTGCATTGCACAGAGGTGCGTGAGCAAGACAAGGATTTAACTTCATTTAAATGAGCACAGTGTAAGCACAGTGTAATTAATGTCAGTCAGCGCCGTCAGCGCCATCTTCATAATAGATAAATACACATTCAGAACATAATAATAATAATAATATATAATAATAATAGCCCAGTTAGGGCCGAGCCTTAATTTTCAGGCCCGTTGAGAACTCTAGTGTGTGTGCGTGCGTGCGTTTGTGCGTGTGTATTGTAGAAGTCAGATCAGGACATTAAACCATTATAATTACAACTAGTTTGTAGCTTGTGTTGCAGATTAAACTTCTTCATAGATTTCATAGATAGTTTCATAGACTTGTTGACAGATCTATCATCAGTGTTGTGTTAATAATGGTTTTGTTTGTTTGTTTTTTTACACATGTGCTGCCACTGGCTTCCGATTTGTTTAATATCTGTGTTATTTGCATACAACAACAACAGTAACAGGTGTGACAGTGCAATCACAGTAGTTAAGTAGCAGGTGTGATACTTTCCACAGCCACAAGTAAATGAGTCACGCTGCTTCAGCCACACAGTTTTGTTATCTCCTGCCTACACACTGTGTTTCTGTTCTACATAGAGCCTTGGAAACTATTGTCTTTTTACGGATATAAATCTGATATTCTTCAAGTAAAGTTCAAGAAAAGTTACGCCTTGTCCTCTTTTTTGGAGATGTGGATTTCTCGTTTGCTATCTGTCTAGTACTGTACAGATTCATGGTATAAGGGCAGAGTACATTATATTTTATATTAATAAGTTGGATTCATGTTCATGTGTATTTTCAGACATTTAACCACTTAAACCCTCAATACTTAATAGTAAACTTGACCTTTGTCTCTGTACTTGGTCACACAAAGATATGGTGGCCCCCCTGCAGTAACTATGAGGACCCCCTAGGGGTCCCGGACCCCCTGTTGAAAACCCATGCTATAGGGAAAGCGGCTTTATGTGACTTTTTATGGTATGATCTATGACATAACTAGAATATTATGTTAGAAGACTGTTATTAAATGTGTGTAACTACATACCAGTATAACATACTGTAATAATAGTATACTATTTAAAAAAGTTATGTTTCTTTTTTTCAGCTTCAATGTGCATGATGTCACTCATATCTTGTATTCATCATTTCTTGTTTCCTGATGTGTTTCATTGACTGTAACGTTGACAGGTTTAATAAAGACCTAAAGATGAGTCAGTGTGTGGAGAGAGAGGAGGAGGGATCTGACAGACCAGAGTCTCCTACATCCAGCTGTGTGTCTATGAAGAGTGACCGGTCTAAAGAAAAACCTCCTGAACCTGGACCTTCACACACACAGTATGTGAATCAGATATATTATATACCCTGGTCTCTGGTAAACACTGTTATAGATGTTATAGAGCCCCCCCCGGCATGTGTTTTGGATCACACTGAATGAGCTTGTAGATTACATGTCGGTTTCCACGTGTCATCATCATTTTTATTATTTCATTATTATTAAATATGAAGTAATGTAATTTATACACAAATAACTTGACTCTTGTCTTTGTCTGTTTGTCAGGACAAAAAGACCAGCAAAACCAACCACTGATGATGAAGACTGGATATGTAGAGTCTGTGACTACAGGAACACTGCTGAGGATTTAAGATGCAGACGCTCACCCTGCACTATGACAAAGATCATATCCACAAGGTAACGTTGGCTCTATGTCTGCTTTCTTTCTTTCTTTCTTTCTTTCTTTCTTTCTTTCTTTCTTTGTGAACATTTCTCTGATTATGTCTATATGTATGAACAGAGACACTATGAATGAATTCATGTTTGGAGGAGGAGGAGGAGGAGGAGGAGGAGGAGGAGGAGGAGGAGGAGGAGGGGGAGGAGGAAGAGGATGATAGGAGGAGGGGGATGATGAGAAGGAGGAGGAAGAGGATGAAAGGAGGAGGAAGAGGATGATAGGAGGAGGAGGAGGAGGAGAGGAGGAGGAGGAGGAGGAGGAAGAGGATGATTAGGAGGAGGAAGAGTATGATAGGAGGAGGAGGAGGAGGAGGAGGAGGAGGAGGAGGAGGAGGAGAGTAGGAGGATAGGAGGAGGAGGAAGAGGAGGAAGAGGATGATAGGAGGAGGAGGAGGAGGAGGAGGAGGAGGAGGATAGGAGGAGGTGTATATATATATATATATAATATCATAATAATAATAATGTGTTCCTCATTGTTTCTCCCTCCTCTTTCTATGTCTCTGTGTTTTTCTATCATTGTCTTTCTCTCAGCTTGGACTCCATCACAGGCCTCCCTCTCTCTGCAGCATACATGAGGAAGTTTTGGCATAAATACATCACACAGAGGGACCGTGTCTACCATATCCGCTGTCTGTGAGTGTTCATCACACAGAAAGGAGAACCAATACAATGTGTTCTCACCATCTTCTAGACCCCAGACCAACTGACTTTGTCTCTTTCATTAGTGTGTGTTGGTGTGTGTTGGTGAGCAGTGAAGGGGTCATGTCAACAGGAGATCCAGCTGAGGACATTAACCAGGTGACTGATGCTCAGAACATAGAGAGGAACATATATGAGTCAGCTAACAGCAAGGTATGAACCTAATATTCTCTCCATGACATTTATTTACATGTTCTAATGAATACATGAGCTACAATGCAACGTGTAAGATTTATTGTCTCCGCCAGGCCGAAAGGCATGGCGAGAGAGTATGTTTTACCCCCTGTCCGTCCGTCCGTGTGTCCATCTGTCTGCGATCAGCTAATCTCTGGCACCGTTGGCCCGCTCTCTGCGAAACTGTGCACACACACTCCCTGGATGCCAATTCAGAACCTCTGCCCCAGATTTTTCACATGGGCATGTTATAGCGCCACCAGGAGGTCGATTTGTGCAAACCACATTTTTGGATATTACTCATACAGATTTTATCCAAACATCACGCAAATCGATACACAGTATCTCTATAGTCATGTGATCAACCCGGATCTGTCTGATTTTCAATTTTCCATCCTGATTTGCTAAAAACGGCCTCCAAAGTTTGCAGTAGTGCTCCGTTTTGAACAAAATGCCTCAAATCATGAACACAGCATGTGATTCCAGTGAAACTTTGCACGCATATTTCCACTATGCCGAGGAAGACATGCCACTTGAATATTTTAGAATCAGCCTCATGGTGGCGCTATAACAGGCCGATTCATGTTTTTACCTATAACTGCACCGTTCTGTGTAAAACTTTGTATGCACACTCCCTAGAGGTCAAGGAAAAACCTTTGCCCTGCATTTTTAACATCTGCCTTTTACAGCGCCACCAGGAGGCCGACTTATGTAAAACACATTTTTTTATATTACTCCTTCCGATTTGATCTCTATAGTCATGTGATCAAGACGGATGTATTTGATTTTTCATATTCCATCCTGTTTTGAACAAAATGCCGCAAATCATGAACGCAGCGTCCTATTGCGGTCAAACTTTGCACTCACATTCACACTATGTTGAGGAACAAATGCCACCTTTTTAACATTCGCCTGTTATAGCGCCACCAGCAGGTCCAATTTAGCAAACAATTTTTTTTTAACAGGATGCCTCAAATCATGAATGCAGTGTCCAATTGCCGTGCCAGGCTTAAGAAGAAATGGCACCCTTTTCACATTGGCCTATTATAGCGCCACCAGGAGGCCACAATAACCTACCTGACCTGGCGGAGACTTGTGCTCCGAGGAGCACTTTTTCTAGTTTGTTCATCATTCAGTGACATAAAAAAAAAAACAATAATCAAAATGTGTCTAAAATAGGATTGCCAGGTAACCACATGAACCCTAGCGTCCTTATTCTGAGGTGAACAGAAAATAGTTGATCTACAAGCTTACAATGCATCACAATCAGCTATTTTAGGCAAACAGATTTGATGTTGAGAGAATAAAGCATCGGGCCTAGTTCAGAGCCCTGGGGGATCCCGTTCAACTATGTATAAAGGGTTAATTATCGTTGTTGTCGGGCAGAAACCTTGTATCTCCACGTTTCAACCCCCCCCCCCCCATAACTTAATGCCCCATTTCATCATAGAAGATTGTCACTCAAAAGTAGTGAAAATAGCAGATCTACAAGCTCACAATGCCTCACGATGCGACACGTTGTGGACTTGTAGTTTAACTCTATTAATAATATAAACCCTATATACTTAAAGACGGGGTGCCGTGATTTTCAGTGATTTTTTCCCCCCCTAAAACATAATCATCAGGTATTATGGTTATACTAGGAGGAAGATTTTTTTCAAAAAAGTGTACAGAAATTGTTAAAATATTTTTTTTATGTGGACACGCCTCCAGTTCATTAAGTATACCTGGTTCTCACCTTAGCACCTCCTCCACAACATTGGCACCACCCACCTGTCCTAGTCCCTCCTCCTCCTCATGCCCACACCTGTTGTGTTATGATAATGAGGGGGAGGGTATATATTTACTATGTCACTAAAGGGCTGTTTTTCTATTGGCACGTTTGACCCTCAAGGTTTCAGCCTCCAGGTAGAAACCCAAAATAGTCAGAGAAGACTTAATGAAGGGGGGGCTTAATGAAGTTCTATCAACCTCATGGACACATAAAAAACCGAAAAAGTGCAAAACCATGGCACTAGCTCTTTAAATTCAACAGGGTTTCTCAGGGGTCTATTCTTAGCCCTCTACAGTCCCTCTACAGATCTAAACGACGCCAGCTGCCCGGTGAGTCTGTACACCAATATTTGGCTAACCTGCGGGGGCTGGCTGGCTCATGCAAGTTTGGCGCGCTACAGGATGAAATGATACGTGACCAACTGATTGAACACACAAATAACGTGAAAGTGTGTGAGAGACTATTAATGGAAAAAGATGAACTGTTGCTGTCTGAGGCAGTTGCCATTGCATTTAAAGTTGAGAGTGCAGCTGAGTGTGCAGCTACTTTCGCTGCTACACGGCAAGTGCTGTGTAGCAGCCGGGCAGCCTCGTCCATCCAGCATCCAGCCGGGCAGCCTCGTCCGATCTCTCTCTAAATCCGCTACTGGACCCTGACTCCGCAGCTGTGATGCATCTGGAGCGACGTCAGCGCCCTCGGCCCCATCCACAACCACAACAGCTCTGCGGTAACTGCGGGTCTCGGTCGCATGCCTCAAGAGCCCAAAGCTGCCCTGCCCGTGGCCAGTCATGTCGTAACTGCGGTAAGCTAAATGATTTCGCTGCTGTCTGTCGCTCTGCCCCGGCCCGCCCATGGGACCAGGACTCCCAGTCTGGTCCCACCATTATACACAATGTGACCTCAGGTGCAGTGCCCTTCAAATCATGTTCAGTCTACCTCAACGATGTGTGCAACCGTCTGCTGGTGGACACCGGTGCAGGCTGGTCTCTCCTGAACATTGATACATACAATAACTTTTTCGGTTCTGCCCTTTATGGTTATGGAGGGTCTGGAATCGACTTAGTAGGGTCTCTCCAGGTGAATGTCAGCTACGGGACCAAGACTGTGCCTGGTTTTGGCAGCAGAAGTGGCCGTCACTGTTTCATGGTCTGGGCTGCCTCTCTGCTTTCGCTCATCAACCCCTCCTCAACCCCTCAGTTAAGCCTGTCATCCAGCCGCTGCGCCGCATCCCGCTGGCTTCACCATGGGTTTCAAACCTGGTGGTGGCAAAGAAGAAGTCGTGGGCCCTGCGTGTCTGTGTGGACCTGCGTGCAGTTAATAAGGCGGTGGTCCCAGACCAGTACCCCCTCCCCACATCAGAGGAGCTCACAGCTCAGTTCTACGGCTCCACAGTGTTTACCAAACTCGACCTCAGACAGGGGTACCTGCAGGTGCCTATTCAACCCAGCAGCAGAAACCTCACAGCCTTTGTCACACATGCCGGGGTGTTTAGCTACACCCGGATGCCGTTCGGCCCCTGCTCTGCTCCTAGCTGCTTCCAGAAAGTCATGGTCTCTGTGCTAGCTGGCATACCAGGCGTGGCCATATACCTGGACGATATTGTGGTGCACGGGCCCACGGCTGACGTTCATGACGAACGACTCAACAGGGTTTTTGCAGCCCTGGCCAAGTACACCCTGACTCTCAATACTGAAAAGTGTGTCCTCTCGAAAAATCGAGTTTGTGTGGTTCCGACTGTCTGCAGGTGGCATAACTCCACTTCAGTCCAACATGGACGCCATTCAGGCCATCCCAGAACCCGGCTCAGCTGCCCAGGTCGCCTCGCTCTTGGGCATGGCCGGATACTATTTAAAGTTTCTCCCACAGTACTCTGACACCACAGCCCCCCTGCGTCGGCTGCTGCGTAAGGTTGAGCCGTGGGTGTGGTCTCGGGCGTGCAGTGACGCTGTACGTGCCCTCAAAACGCAACTTACTTCTCCCCCAGTGTTGGCCCACTTTGACATCGCCAGCCCCACCCTCGTGACCTGTGACGCATCATCTATAGCGATAGGAGCTGTGCTGTCACAGATCCAGAACGGGGTCGAGAAACCCATTGCCTTCGCTTCCCGTGCCCTTAACCAGACTGAGCAGCGGTACTCCGTGGGCGAGCGTGAGGCATTAGCCTGCATCTGGGCCTGTGAGCGGTGGCACCTCTACCTCTATGGCCGCTCTTTCACTCTCAGGACAGACCACCAGGCTCTTACGGCGCTGCTGTCCACGTCCAGGACGGGCCACAGACCACTCAGGCTGCACCGCTGGTATGACCGCCTCCGCCAGTACAATTTTGAGCTGAAGTTCACCCCAGGCAGAGATAATGTTGTGGCTGACCTTCTGTCCCACGCTGTCCCTAGCCCAGCCCCAGTCCTACATGTCGGCACTGACTGTATTGAACAGGACATTATTAACATGTTGCACACGCCCCTCCAGGCCACTGTCTCTCTGCAGGAGCTCAAGGACGCCTCTGAACAGGACCCCCTCCTTTCCCTGCTCTGCACCTACATCCACGATGGCTGGCCTCCTGTGGTCCCGGGGGAGCTGGCCGCATTCTCCCGTGTGCGACAGGAGCTTTCCTGCTGGAACGACACCTGTGTGGCACGGGGGCTGTGCACAGTGATCCCTGGTACCCTACGGGCACGCGTATTATCCATGGCGCACGAGGGCCACCTGGGCATTGTGAAGCTGAAACAACGCTGCAGAGACCTGGTGTGGTGGCCAGGGATAGATAAAGACATCGAGGCCTTGGTCAAGGACTGCGCCGCCTGCCTCGTTAGTGGCAAGACTGGCCACCAGCCGACCCCGCCCATGTAGCCTCTCGCCTGGCCCTCTACACCCTGGGATCACCTACAGCTGGACGTCTGTGGTGAGATCAATGGAGTTCCACACCATCAGCGCTTCCTGGTGGTCGCCTACGACCTGCATTCAAAATGGCCGGAAGTCACTCCTACCGGTTCTGTGACCTCTCAGGTCATGATTGATTTCCTGGACTCTCTCTTCACTCGCTGGGGCCTTCCCCGGACCATTATGACGGACAATGGCCCTCAGATGGTCTCCGCAGAGTTCACTAATTACCTCCACATTAACACATTCCATGCCAGAGTTTAATCTCATAATGTACTCACCAGTGCCAGCGTTTTATTGTTGTTTTTTTGTTTTTTTCATGTCGCCACAGACCTCGCTAAATAAGTTAAAAGTGCGCGTTCATTTGGTTCTAAACACACAGCGGATCCGTGAGAAACGGCCAGCGAAAACAGTTTCCAAATGCGAGCCGCCATCTTGAAGATACAGCCGATCAACGGTAAACAGTGATCAGCGAGGAGAAAAACAACAACCGAGAAAATCGAGTTTTAAACAGGATCCCAGACAGGAAGCGGATACGATCGAAAAAACCGGAACCCGAATAATTCTGTTTCCGACCGGAAACCGGAAACGGAAATGGATAAAAAAAAATCGGAAAGTGCACCTGGGGCACTTTCAATGGGAATCGGCGGTTCGCGTAGATCTACGCGACTGGCACGCTGCGGCTTTAAATAGGTTCGCGTAGATCTACGCGATTGGCATTCAATGTGTTAAGGGTACTGCATACTATCACCCCCAGGCCAACGGTGGCGTTGAACGCTTCAACCAGTCCCTGAAAAACGGCATCAGGGAACACATGGCCCAAGTGTGCTCCTTCTCTCAGGCCGTCCGTCACACTCTACTGCACTACAGGGCCACCGAGCACTCGACCACGGGTGTCTCCCCAGTAGAGATGCGCGGATGGCCTCTCATGGTCATCCGAATCCGCGGTACAAATTAATTATCCATCCGTTACCCAACCGCAATAATTATATTATCCAATTTTAATATCCGCATCCGCACCAACCGTTTTTCCCGTAGGTCAAAATATTATTATTTTCTGGTATTCCCCGTTAGTTTTAGTATTAGTTGTGCGATGCGATCACAAAATGCATTGATTTAGCCTATGGAATGTCGGTGCGGCATCCAACTGTGCGGCATCCAACATACAGAGCGCACTGCTCTTCAGCGCAGCACAGCAGCACCGGTTAAAAAAAAAGAAAAAAGACGCACCGACATTCCATAGGCTAAATCAATGCATTTTGTGATCGCATCGCACAGAGGCTGCTCTACACACTCACACAGACACAAGCACGCAGAGATTTAGCTATTTTATGGATAGATATATTAGATGTCATTAATTTATTTACCGCAATGTTTCACCCGCGGTTTATCCGATATTAATTAATAATTATATTTGATTGACCCAAATCCACCCAAACTGCGGTTAACTGCGGCAACCGCGGCTAAAACCGCGATCCGCGCATCTCTACTCCCCAGTCTCCCTCATGCTGGTCCGAGAGCTCACCCTGCCCCTTGACAGGCTCCGTTCCCCTACGCCCCTTTCCCCGCCCCTTTCACCTTCCCCTGTGGTCAAGGCCTCAGTCCCCCGTCAGCAGGCTCAGATGAAGCACCGCTTTGACCAGTCGAAACGGGCCAGGGCGCCAGTCATCGCCGCCTCCGACTGGGTCAGGGTCCGTCGGCCTCACCGGGACAATAAAATGGCCTCGTTCTGGTCCTCCCCCATTCAAGTTGCCCGCCAGCTGGGCCCCGCCACCTACCTCCTCAACGATGGCTCTCGTTGGCACTCCAGCCGTCTACGAAAGGTCCCTGCTCCGCCACACACGGCTGTTGACCCGGTGCCTTTAGCTGCACCTGCACAGGTCATGGACATTCCTCGGCCTGCTCGGCCTCAGCCCTGTGCCTCCCCACGTCCTGCTCGAGTGCGTTCGCGCCCTGCCCACTTACAGGACTGCTGCTCTGTTCGATTGTGCTGCGCTCGTTTAGCCTTGCCTGTTGTTGTGAGTGTGGGGATATTCGGGGATCGATTACTCAAGTCTCACGTTGTTGTGATGGTGTTGTTGTTATGCTGCTCTCCTGAAAGTTAGAAGTAAAGTGAAGTTCTCTGGCAAACTGTGTCATGGCCTGATCATTCACAAACACAACAGACTGCACAAATGATCCTAAATGGTCAAATCCCTTTAATCACTCACCTCAGCAATATAACTCTCACTCTCTCTCTTGTTAGCTTGTAGAACAGATCTACAAGCTAACAACACGTTGTAAGATCTGTTCTTTTTGCACACGCATGCATCCAAAGGTCCCTCCCCCTTTTAACTGCCTGCTCTTGGCAGCGCAGCATGACACACAGAGGAGTTCTAAATTAGACGTCTTTCAAATTCAGTAAATAAACGTTATAAACTTGACCGGACAGAGAAAATTCCAGGGTACACCCGGCCAACATTTTGGATGTGTAGAGCATAGAACATTAGTTCATCTTAAGATCTATGTTGTTGATCCTCTGTCGGCGACGTCTGGGAATATACTGTAATGATCAATGGAATGACGTGAACGTAAATGTGTGCACCGTCCTTCATTCAAGATACGCACGCACAGTCGCACACACACTTTGTGACACACCTAACATTTATGCTATTGTTTTCACTACAGTTAACGGGTGGGGCTACTTCAGATACACTAATTGAATTCACTTTATCGCTCAAATACCGGCAGAAGTGGATGTCTCAGTGGTGCATAAGTTAACACAGTTTTCCACTTGGGGTGATTTGACGGCGTGATAAATATGATGTGTGGCGTGAGTGCGTGTGAAGAGGGTCATTTACGTGTGTTTCACGCTCATTGTGTGAGAGTTGTCAGCTCTGGTTAAGGAACAGTGTGTTAACACTTGATGTAGCTTCACTCTGTTATTGTCTGTTGATGTGTGAAATACAGGAGCAATACAATATACAGATGTATGCGAAGATCTCTAAGCTGATGTGGAAGCGTCGGAGGAAGATGGGTAGGCTTCTAGCCACACACACACACACACACACACACACACTCACTCACTCACTCACTCACTCACTCACTCACTCACTCACTCACTCACTCACTCACTCACTCACTCTCTCTGTCTCACAGAATGTTCATATATGAGCTGTCCAGAATAGTGAGTCTAGGGTTGATGTGGTTAAACTAACATGTTCACACTGTGTCCATTTAACTCTTACTTCATACTGGAGGGGGAGGGGCTAACCTCCAAGTGTGATGTCAGAACAAAATGGCCGCTGTGTGAATATGGTTAATTGAGTTTACAGTGATATTTATGTACAGTCATAAAACAATGTATCAGACCTCATGTCTTCTATACTAATCATGTGTAATGAATGTTTGTTTGTTGTTCTTCTGTAGGGAAGATGAAGTCCATGAGTGACGAGGTAATCATAGTTTGGCATTTAACATTGATTTGATTTAGTTCTGACTTTTATTTATCCAAAAATTCAGTTTATTTTTGATTCACACATACATACAATTCTATGCAGTAAATATGACGTTTACAGAGGTTTATTTTTAGCAGAGAGACAGACAGACAGACAGTCAGTCAGTCAGTCAGACAGACAGACAGACAGACAGACAGACAGACAGACAGACAGACAGACAGACAGACAGACAGACAGACAGACAGACAGACAGACAGACAGACAGACAGACAGACAGACAGACAGACAGACAGACAGAGCGCAACGTACACAGAGGTTCACATTATCTCCTCCAGTTCTCATCCCCTCTGAACACTCTGACTAACCAGTAGGACCACAGTACACATGGAGATTAACTATGAATGACTATAATATAGTCATTGTTAATCTCCACAATGACCACAGTATATGTGCAGATATTTAAAACTACAAATTGTTAAAAAAAAACAGGAAACATGTCAAGTATCCTCAGAGCTTCATCAACAATGTGACCCCATTTACTTAAATTGAACGGGATCCCTCAGGGGTCTATTCTTGGCCCCTTAGCCTACCCTTTTCCCTTTGCACCAAATCTCTTCACCGGAAGGATAGCAGATCTACAAGTGTCACAATGCTTTGTGTTTTTTTTCTTCCAGAATAGGGAAGCTAGGGTTCATGAGGTTAATAGTGTTCTACTTACATTAAACTGTTATACCTAGTGAGGCCCTGATCTGTTCGGTCTTTTATTTTGAAATACAGGAAGGAAAAGTTAATTCCAACCAATGTTAAGGAACAGTCTGTTTTTGTAGTTTGACTCTCATTGTCTGTTTATGTGTGAAATACAGGCTGCATACAGACACCTGTGGGATGAGAAGAGGTCTGAGATGAAGGAGAAGCTGATGAGGATGGGTACTGGGTACGGAATTTTAATACTTCTCCTGTACAGTGTGATTATTTGACAGCTTTATAAAGTTACTAGTTACTTTGCAGACTTACATGCTTTTGTTTATTACCAAAGAAATGCATTAACCCCAATAACTGCAGGTTACGGTTACATAATGGTAATCTCTAGGTAGAGGAAGTAAAGATTGTTAATCAATCACTGGTGGCTTTGTTTTCTCAGACTGATAAAAGGGGGGAAAAATATCATTAAAATGTGTTTCCAAGTGTACTTGAATGGTTGATAATGTAATTGGTCCATGTAGTGTGTGGTAAACACTGCATTACAGGGATGAGTTGACTGGACTATAACTCCCACAAAGGAATACAGCTCAACGGGCTGACCACACACACACACACACACACACACACACACACACACACACACACACACACACACACACACACACACACACACACACACACACACACACACACACACACACACACACACACACACACACACATCTCTGTTGTCCGGCAGACACCAGCTAACTCCAAAATGTTCATTTTTCAGGAGTTAGGAGGTTTTGTTCATCATTGATAAGAACAGCTGAATGGACCTCCAAGCTCACAATGAGGTTGGAGGTCAAAAGGGGGTGCAGCTAACTCCACCAAAGTTAGCTGGATTTGCAGAAAGTTTGAGGATCCAATGGAGTTAGCTGGTTTTGTCAGAAGCGCTTTTTAATGCTTTTCATTGGTTCAATATTTTTTTTTACCAACACACAGACGTAAAGGGTGTTCAATAGCACTGATTTATGGAAAAACATGTAAAAGCATCAAAATGGAGTGAGCTGGTTTCTGCCGGACAGCAACGATATAATGTACATGAGTACGTATTTACGTACTCATGTACATTTCATATTCAGAATCATTGAGGAAACATTTCAACGTTTGTTTAATTTCAGAGTACATGGTGGCTATGGGTCTGGGTCAAGCAGAGCATCCTCTGGCTATGGGTCTGGGTCAAGCAGAGGATCATCAGCCTCTGGCTATGGGTCTGGGTCAAGCAGAGGATCATCAGCCTCTGGCTATGGGTCTGGGTCAAGCAGAGGATCATCAGCCTCTGGCTATGGGTCTGGGTCAAGCAGAGGATCATCATACTATGGCTATGGGTCTAGGTCGAATAAAGAACCTCGAGTTTCAGACCAAATGTAAGAATGAAATTATTTAACATTTGACACGATTCTAACTTTTACTAGAAAACACAAACATAACTTTAACATGAAAATATTCGACATGAAATAGGTAGTTATTTGATGACAATCACATTTTTTTTTTGCAATTATCGTAATCTATTGTAATTCACAGAGTTGTATTCATTAGTGTTGCTCACTGGCAAGCACTCACATTGTCCTCACTTTTGTATTTTTTTGGTTAGTTTGTTTTTACTAAAGTAAAAGTAGCAATACCAAAATATGAAAATCCGCTGTTACAAGTACACAAGTATTGTCATCAAAATATACTTAGAGTACCAAAGTAATGTCACATTAATGCGCCACATCTTTTTTTTAAAACCTTTTTATTCCCACGATTTTTTTAACCCATTTTTTTCACCCGGTGCCAATTTCCTAAGTGATCCTGGGTGCTACACCAGCCCTACACCCGCGCTACACCAGTCCCCCACAGCCTAGGGAGGCCAGGGCCGAGCTCATGCTTCCTTCAATGCATAAGAGCCAACTGACCTTCTTGTCACCTGACAGGGGAGAGTTTCCCTGGTAGGACGTAGCGCGTGGAAGGAACACGTTATTCCAACCAGTTCCTTTCCCCTCCATCAGGCGCCCCGGCTGTCATGGGGGAGGCGGTATAGCGACCAGGATAACTACATGTTTTTGTGAGGGTATTAACTACCCTAGGAGACACGGGGAGAACATGCAAACTCCACACAGAGTAGGCCCTTTCGCCAACCCCACCTAGGTTATGAGTGCGTCACATCTTTACCTGTTGTGGGCTTTTAGATCCCTTATTTTTAGGGGTGTGCCGATATATCGTCCCGCGATATATCGTCCCGCGATATATCGCGATAAATTTTCGTGACGATATGTATCGTTTTGGGGGAAAAAAATATCGTTTTTTTTTTACAATAATAATAATCAGGCATGCAAACAGCCCCGAGGTGAAAAGGGTGACAACATGTTTTTTTTTTTTCGGGTCAGGTGTCACACTATTGCCCTATTTGGATTCAAAACGGCTATTGTAGCTGAAAAGCTACAAGTTTGCATGTCTGAATAATGCAAAACAGAAATATTTGTTTGCATTTGCTTCCCCCCCCCATATATTTTCATAATAAAAAAGTGCCATTAATCGCATCGTATCGATATAGTATCGATGTCGTGAGCCCAATATCCGATATTGGGCTCACGACATCGATACTATATCGATGTCGATGTCGATACGATACCATATTGAATATCGATACGATACGATATTGAATATCGTATCGTATCGTTTCATGAAATTAGTGTATCGGCACACCCCTACTTATTTTCAAATAAGTTTCAAATTTCAAATTTCCGTTGCCTCAATAACATTACCACGCATGACCGGTACACAGTTCCACATATTCAGGATTTCTCTGTCCACCTGGCGGGGGCCACCATCTTTTCCAAGATAGATTTGGTGCATGGCTACCAACACCATCATTATCACCCCGTTTGGACTGTTTGAATTCCTGAGGATGCCTTTCGGTCTTAAAGGAGCAGCGCAGACATTTCAGTGGCTAATGGACTCTGTGCTGCGAGGTATGTCATTTTTGTTTGTTTACTTGGATGACATCCTCGTAGCCAGTGCATCTGCCGAGGAGCATCGGGGACATCTCCAGCAGCTGTTCGAGCGGCTCAACGAGCATGTACTGATTGTGAACCCAGCTAAGTGTCACTTTGGTCTGCCCACCATCGATTTTCTTGGCCACCACGTCTCTCCCCAGGGGGTGTTCCGCTACCCACCAAGTTGGAGGCCATCGGCGTTTTCCCCCGCCCCCTCACCGTCAAGCCCCTGCAAGAATACCTAGGCATGATTAATTTCTATAATAGGTTTATAGCACACGCTGCTCACCTCATGCACCCCTTGTACGAGGCGTTAAAGGGTAAGAAGGACAACGAGGACATGGACTGGTCCCCGGAGCTTGAGTTGTATCAAAAGCGAAAGTACTCATTATGCAGAATGTCCCATTTCACGTTTTCAAATGTATAAAAATCTTTTGAAAATAGCAGATCTACAAGCTCTGTGAGCTTGTAGATCTCAGCCCTATATACATTTCAGCCATTTGAAAATAGACGATCTACATTGCATTGTGATGTAAATTGTGAAAGTACTCACAAAGGAGTACTTTTACTTTTGGTACTCAAAGTACA
Organism: Gymnoscopelus braueri; assembly: GCF_963280865.1. Lineage (NCBI taxonomy): Eukaryota > Metazoa > Chordata > Actinopteri > Myctophiformes > Myctophidae > Gymnoscopelus > Gymnoscopelus braueri. The sequence continues at coordinate 5,352,449 of NC_137623.1, forward strand.
TTTTTATACTTTTGTACCTTTACTGAAATACATTTTGAATTGACTTTTACTTTTAAGGGAGTATTTCTACATTGCAGTATTGATACTTTTACTTAAGTAAAACATGTGAATACTTTTTCCACCACTGGTTATGAACAGAACTGACTATATTGGCTTGAGGTGGCCAACATGAAATCGCGCAAAGACACCGACTTAATGTTTTGAGGGCAAAAATAATAATACATTAATTTAAAACCTGAGAAAACCCACCAAAAATAATAAAAGAATAATAAAAAAACGAAGTAAAACCGAACATTTTTCGTGCACGGGACCCACTTTTGGAAATCCCCCCACCCAAGAATCCTGTCATCGGCCCTGGGTTTAGGTCAGGGGTGTGGACTTTTTTTAACAATATATCTCTCAGATCATTATACAAAGGACAAAATAAAATAAAATGGATTTCATTCTCCTCCTCATTCAAATCACAGTATTCACATATTCTATCCTCTTCAGCTACGCCCCTAAATCTTCCTGTTTCAATATGTAATGGCAGAATGCCACATCTTATCTGCGCACAAAGTGACCTCCGACTTTTAGCCAAATTATACAAAACATAATTTTCACATTTATTATCTCTTTTTAATAGACAATATGTTCTTAATTATTTTTTTTGCCAAATTTCTTCGGACCAGGTTTGTATGCATTTTGCACTGATTCTGTTTTCAAACTCCTGCACATTAACAGTTGTTCTTTGGAAATAATGTTCTTCCAGACCACTTTCCCGCAATACATCGAAGATTTCAGAGACCCATTCCCCTTCTCCAGACAGATCCCAATAAAAGATGTGACTAGCCACCCTGTTAGGTGGCAGACCAGCAACCTGTTCCAGAGACTCACCATGCTGGCCTTCCATCTAATTTCACAGGAGTCCCACCCCATATGTCCATTAAATGCTGGGATTAGTGCATACTTATGAAGTCCCAAAAATAATCAAATTGCCCGATTCTGGACACGTTCATTTAACACTCGCATGACTAGCCGGTCAATCTGGACGATTTTGAGAATTTAAAGTGGATTATCTTCTCTCAGGAAGCTCCGAGGAAGTTCCCCTTTCATGACTTTTCCTAACTATTTCATTCAAATCATCTCTGTTTTTTTTTCTTTTCTGAAACGTATTATAATTATGAAATTAGCCCCATATATACCATCCCAGCCGTTATATTTCGGCTAATTTGACCGCTCTCCCCCAGGGAAGAGCAGTTGACACCTCGAGACCCCCCGCCGACCGGCCCGCAGACCAGCAGATAACTGCTGCGTAGCGAGTCTATGTTGCCATGTCTGCTTATTATAAGTGACTTTGGGCTTGTTTTTCACGTCTTTCTATTATTATTATTATTATTATAATTATATATATAATTACATTATAATGGTAATAATTTTCTACTCCACTACAGCTCAGAGGCAAATCTTGTACTTTTACTCCACTACAATTATTTGAAAACTTTAGTTACTAGTTACTTTGCAGATATAAATATCTTTTCATACTTGTTTAGATTAGAGCTTCATGCATGTCCTTTTGTAAATTATTTTTTATTAGGTAAATATTTATATAGAAAGGTCTAACCAGGGACTGGGGTTGCAAATTAGCCTCGGCTATAAACCCCATTTACAATGCAATGGTTTCATGTTTTTATAACTTGACTCATTGTTTTTGTATTGTCCTTGTCAAATAAACATAAATAATAATAATAAAAAGGACTCACACATCAAATCACAAATCATGATGACATATAGGAGACAGACAGAAATACACACTACTGCTTCATGCCTCACTGTTTTCTCAGGGCACAACACATGCAGCAACATTTTCATAGACCTGACTGCTTATTTCTCTCGCAAAATTTGGCAACCCACTTCACCGCAAAGCGGTGGAAAAAGATCAGATCTACAAGCATACAGATTGTCACGCAGCAACTGTGTTATGCTTGAAGATCAGATATTTTGCGCAGGATTGAGCACATGTGTGAAGCATACCGATGTGTTCGCTACAGATCGCGCTGTTTCATAATGCTGTGTCAACAGATCTGATCTACAAGCATAGGGCTCGTCAGGCAGCGACTGTTTTATGTTTGTAGATCAGATATTTAGCGCAGGAGTAGAGCAGGAATGAGCACATTTGTGGAACATAGCGATGTGTTCACTTGTTGCGCTGACAGGGAGGAGGAGAGGAGACGCTTTTGTCAGGGTCTCCTCTGTCAGCCTGATAGAAGGAGACGCGTGAATATTATTATTATGAGATATCCATGTGTTTTGGACAATGGAGATAGTCACGTAATTAGACAGTGGCTTCAGCGTTCATGTAGGCTCCATGTTTCCCTCAAGAGTTTAATGTACTGCTACAGATCGCACTGTTTTATACGCTTTTTTTTATAAAGATTTTACATACAGAATCTGCAGTTACCATTACAAGTTAGCCTATTTTATAATGTTTCTGCCTGCCTACAACAACATATGTGACTGCTACTGGTCAAACCTGCCTCATGTCGCCAGCTGACAATCAGTAGATAATGAAACATTTAGATCGATTTTTTTTTTCGTGTCGTGTGATCGTGTTTTTCGTTTTTTTTTTCATATTAACACAGTTCGAATGTTGAAGAAGGCTTGTAATGCAAAAGCTAGTCGTTTTAGAATCATTAAATGGTTACATTTGTATAGCAAAGTAGGCTGCTTTTGTGCGAGTTTGTGTGTGTGTTTGTGGGTGGAGAGACACTTGGCCGAGATTTAGCATAGTGGTCTCGATTGGTCATAGCTAGGCATTGTACTCCGGTTTCACTGTCTGAGCCTATGGTCTGAGCACCGTCTTCAAGAGCCAGTGTTGCCAGGTATTTTTATTATAAGTTAGCCCCCAAGATTTTATTTGAAAATAGCAGATCTATAAGCTCACAGTGCGTCGCTTGCGATGCGACGCGTTGTGAGCTTGTAGATCTGCTATTTTCAAATAGCCGATGTATACAGTAGGGTTAAAATGCTCATGTGGCCCATAGTCGCTTTATTTTGGGCTTTTTTTCCTAGACCTGGTTCCTTATTTCTCTCATACAATCTGGCAACACTGGTCTCTGTCTGAAGCTATGGCGTTGTTGCTTAACTTTCGGCGCATAGCGAAAGTTGCTCTGATCTGCTCAGCAGAAAGGACTATTCATTCATTTTCCTCCGTGTGTTTGATGACACCCCCCCCCCCCATTTTGAGCTATACCAACCTTTCAGCTAAACAGGCCGCTCAACGTTCGTTTGAATGGAAGTATTCCACTGTATTCCACAACGTGTAGCTAGGCTAGATAGCATAGCCTCGTTAGCTCGTTGTGGCGAGTGTCTTGCCTGAACTGCAACCTGGTGTTTGGACTTTCTTCATTTACAGCCCGTACATCTACATAAACGTTCAGATTTCAAATATAAAGTGCTTAACCCATGGCCACGGATGTTACAATTATGTACGGGCCCACATAAGTACATGTATCTTCCATATTGTTCAATAAAAAGCATTTTAATCCGATCGGTGGCCATTTTATCCATTTGCTTTCAACTACGCGACCGCATTGGTTGGGAGGTGTATTGCACTCTGACACATTATAACTCTATGAGAAAATGGCCGCCGATCGGATTAAAATGCTTTTTATTGAACAATGCTGAAGATACGGGTACTTATACCCACCTGAAGTGAATTGTAACATCTGTGGCCATGGGGTAAGCACTTTATATTTGAAATCTGAACGTTTATGTAGATGTACAGGCTGTAAATGAACAAAGTGCAAACACCATGTTGCAGTTCAACAAAGACGTCACGACGACGTGTAGCAGCTGCTTATTTGCAGTGGTGGAAAGTAACTAAGTACATTTATTCAAGTACTTAAGCTCACAACGCGTCGCATCGCGACGCGTTGTGAGCTTGTAGATCTGCTATTTTCAAATATTTAGTACTTTTACTTTTGGTACTTTAAGTACATTTTGATGCCAATACTTTTGTACTTTTCCTCAAGTAAATTTTGAATTCTGGACTTTTACTTGTAATTTTTATATTGCAGTATTGGTACTTTTACTTAAGTAGAGAATTTGAGTACTTTTTCCACCACTGCTTATTTGGGCTTGCTTTCAAGATTCTTTTTGAAAATAGCTGAAGTGGTGAAACTGGTCGTTTCTTTTGGGCTTGTTTTCATAGACCTCGTAGCTTGTTTCTCTCACAGAACAACACCAGCACTGGATTTTATCAATACATTTACTTACATTGGCTATTTGAAAATTGCAGATCTACAAGCATGCATTGTGAGCTTGTAGATCTGCTATTTTCAAATACATATTTTATTCAATCTATTATGATGATGATTACTTAATATACCTATTCTTTACACCACAGATCCTCTATGGGGGTCCCTGGCACTAAATAGAGTGGACAGCTGACTGAAAGGTGTCAATGGGGGAGTGATTAGAGGAGTGGCTAGGCTGAATAAATTACGCATTGTTCACGCCCATTACCTGGAGCTGAGAGATGCTCCGAAGTGACAATTCTTTAGGAGGGATTTTCTCAGTTTGCACTATTATAGATAACCAGATTCAAATGAGCACATCTTCTTCAAATATGTTCCGATTTCAATGAATGAAGCATTGTACCCAGTCACATATGTGAGCTCACTGACTGAGCAGAGTGCAATTGAAATGTTAATAGCTATTTAAAAGACAATGGAACCCCCACTGTGTGGGGGAGAAGGTGTTGGCTCGTCTGGAGCACAGAGGGGAGACAGTGACCAATAGAATAGCTGGAAAAATTGTCTTTTTGATCCCCAAATCAGGCAGTGTATGGGATGATGAAACCCCAGTCATGGAAGTGTTAACTGAAACCTATTGTACCTCCAAACCCCCGAAATATAATATAAAATGACATTATACAGTCATTTAACAGACCCTTTTATCCAAATCGACTTACAATAAGTGCATTCAACATAGGTAGGGAACGAAACTAAGGTAAAAGTGCAATATATCAGCTACCTACTTTCATAAACAGATGAGACAAATAGCTAAATCAAATGAGCAAGAGCTAAAACAAATAAGTGTATCGAATAAACAAGAACCAATAAAACAATAAAACAAGAGTTCGTACAACTAGTTAACAACAAGTAGGCATGGCGAAGAGGAAGGGTCGTGTTTCCTGAAGAGGTGGCCTGCGGCGAAAGATGGGCAGTGACTCTGCTGTCCTGACATCAGTGGGGAGTTCATTCCACCACTGTGGAGCCAGAACAGAAAAAAGCTGTGACCGTGTAGATCGCCCAGAAGGACCACTGAGCGACGAGGCAACCAGTCGCCCGAGGCGGCAGACCGAAGTGGTCGGGCAGAGGTGTAGGCATCGACCATAGCCCGGAGGTAAGAAGGAGCTGTTCCTTTCACTGCCCTATAGGCTAGCACCAGGGTTTTAAACTGGATGCGAGCCGCTACGTGGAGCCAGTGTAGAGAACAGAGAAGGATAGTTCTGTGGGAGAACTTGGTCCGGTTGAACACCAGACGAGCCGCAGCTTTCTGAACAAGCTCCAGAGGTCTGATGTGCAGATGCCGGAGCACCAGCAAGGAGGGAATTGCAGTAGTCCAGGCGGGAGTCGGGAGATGACAAGAGCCTGGATGAGCACCTGGGCTGCCTTCTTCGTGAGGAAGGGGCGAATCCTCCAGATGTTGTAGAGGAGGAATCTGCAGGACCGCGTCACCGATGCGATGCTTCCCGAGAACGACAGTTGGTCGTCCAGGGTCACACCCAGATTCCTCATAAAGTTGACGTCACCATAGCATTGTCAATGGTGATGGCCATGACTCGGTGCGCACAGCCCTTCCCCGGGAGGAACGTCAGCTCTGTCTTGTCCAGGTTGAGCTTCAGGTGGTGCGTCGACATCCACTCCGAGATGTCAGCCAGTCAAGCAGCAATGCATGCCTCCACTTGTGTGTCAGAGGGGGGGGGGAATGACAGGATCAGCTATCAGTGTCATCGGCATAACAGTGGTAGGAAAAGTCATGGGAGTGGATGACAGCACCAAGAGATGTAGTGTAGAGAGAGAAAAGAAGAGGACCCAGAACCGAGCCTTGGGGAACCCCACTAGTGAGCCTTGTGTGATTCTGACACAGACCATCTCAGTATCACTTGGTAGGAGCGACCCGTCAGGTAGGATGAAAACAGGGAGAGTGCAGAGCCTGAGACACCCATCCCCTCAAGGGTGGAGAGGAGGATCTAATGGTTCACCGTGTCGAACGCTGCAGACAGGTCCAGGAGTATCAGGACGGAGGAGAGAGAGTTCGCTCTAGCGGCATGGAGCGACCACGTCACTGCCTGGAGGGCAGTCTCGGTCGAGTGACCCACTTTGAAAACAGACTGGTGGGAGTCCAGAATGTTGTTCTGGTGGAGGTAGAGGACAGTTGGTTGAAGACGGCACGTTCCAGAGTTTTAGATAGGAAGGATAGAAGGGAAACCGGTCTGTAGTTCTTGATCTCAGAGGGGTCAAGTGTCGGTTTCTTCAGGAGGGGGGTGACTCTGGCAGTCTTGAAAGCAGAGGAAAAGCATCCAGACGTCAGAGATTTGTTGATGAGGTGGGTCAGGAAGGGAAGAAGTTCAGGTGCCGTGGACTGCAGCAGAGTGGATGGGACCGGGTCCAGGGAGCATGTGGTGGGACGACTAGACGTAACAAGGAGAAGGACCTTGTTAGGGGAGAGGGGAGAAAAGTGGGATAGAGAGGGGGGGAGGAGGGAAGAGGGGTAGATGAAGGTAGAGAGGGAGGGGGCAGACGGGTGTGGGTCATAAAATAGGACATACACATGTTTCATACAATTTAGAGTACGTAAAATAGCCCATGTCCCTCAACATTTTTGTTTTGCCTATAAGGCCTCCCAATGCCCTGCCGGCAGAAACTGCTAGGGCAGATACACGTGAAAAAAAGACATATTTTCATCTAGAAACAAACCAAGGTACTTGTACTTATCTGTAAACTCTAGTTTTTTGTCACCCACACTAAACTTGAAACTACTTTCTGTACCTGGATTTCTAAAATGCATTACTTGTGTTTTCTTTTGATTAAAACACATTCTCCACTTCTTACAACATTCACCAACACACGTCAACATTTTTTGTAAATCATCTTCACTTTCGGAAAGTAAAATAATATTGTCAGCATAAAGCAGGATGTCTACAAATACATGACCACATGGAACCCCTTTCCCCAGTTGTTTTACCTCTCTGGCCAAATCATTAATAAAAACAGCAAATAAAGTTGGTGACAAAACATCCCCTTGTTTAACACCAGAGGGCGTAGGAAACCATTCTGTAAAATAATCATTGACTTTCACACAGGCAACAGAGAGGAAATAGCTTGATAGAACTTTCCATTTACCCCAATCTGATGAAGCTTATACTTAACCCTGCAAGACCCGCTGTTGTAATAATACAACATTTGTATTTTATAAAAACAAAGTGTATACATCATTTGTTTTCCTGTTATTCTTTCACCTAAACATCATCATTGGATCCTATTGTTTAGTCTTGCAATGTCATTGGCCAGGATATTTGCATATAAATACCCCCCACAGAGGCAGGAAACGTCACAACTTGAAAATCCTTGTAGGAAGAAAAATCTCTTTTTCACTGGACAGGATTCCTCACAAAAAAAGTAAGTAAAATGTCTGTAATAATTGTTTTGGTGATCATTAGAATGTCTAGAACATGTACATATGTTGTTATTGTGAAAGATATCCCCCAAATGTAAATTAGAGCATGCTTTATACTTGTTGTATTTTTACAACATTGGGTCATGGTGGTAGCAAATAGCAATGCACCTGTTCACCTGGCAGAGTGGAGTGGAGTGGAGTGGAGTCTTATTAGTTTTCACAATACATTTATACAGTTATATGTGTATTTTCTCCACATTGCATTATATATATATATATATATATATATATATATATATATATATATATATATATATATATATATATATATATATATACACACACACACACACACACACACACACACACACACACACACACACACACACACACCATTTTGTAACCAATTGTACTCGGAGACAAATATACTGAATTAGCATATCATATTTCATTGCCTATAATTGCCTATAAACATTTTGGTAATGTTTGTGATTAGCAATCAGTGTATGGTAATTGTTCATATGGGAGTCGCCCAGTTAAGACTCTCTCATCATTGTTCATGTGATGGGTGTTGGGGATTGCCCACTTACAGCCATCCTCAATCCCTTTGTTAGGCTAAGCACCATCAGTGATGATGGTGCTTAGCCTTTGTGAGGATAAGCAAAGCACAATAGGTTGGCCACTGGCCAGACAGTATTGTGTGACTTGTGAAATATGTACCTGCAGTGAGATGTGCTACTAATGTACTAAAGGTATGTCTTTATTTTCATTTCAGAATGCCACAAGCAAGGAGAGAGCCTCGCTTCACTGTAAGGGATGTGTTGGATATTGTAATGAATGGAGAGAGTGATGTGGACATCGACTAAAATAAAATAAATCTTAAAAATATGGCTTATTGATGTTAATATTCATAAACATAATGTACTGTTCTGAGGCCAAATATTATTCATAATGTATACTGTTCTGAGGCCAAATAATAAACCATAACCATATAAATGAACCCTCAAGTTGTTTTAGTGAAGTATATTGACATTTGCCATGTTATTCTGACAGTGAGTAAAAATGTCCCATAGGAAATTCTGATACCCGTTAGACCCAATGTTGTAATATTACAACATTTCAATAAAACATTACGAAAACATTTTTTTTAAAAACATTTTCCTCTCCAAAGTACTCCTACAACACCATCTGAAAGGTTGAAACATTTTTTCCAAGTAGAAATATATCCGGGTCTTGCAGGGTTAAGGAGGTTGTGTTATTTCTTTCCAAGAAATCAACTAATCTATTATTTAGTACAGAAGAATACAATTTATATACAGTACTCAGTAGACTAATACCTCTGTAATTCAATGGGATCTTAGGGTCATCCTTTGATGATTTTGGAATTGGGGTTGTGATTGATTTAAACCAAGTAGATTGTATAATACCCTGATCAAAACAGTTCAACAAATAAGATAATAAATCAAACAAATTGGGAGCTTTCAGCACTTCGTTTGGTAATTAATCTACACCAACAGCCTTTTTAACCTTAGCAGACTCTATTGCCTTTAGCACTTCTTCTCTACTCAGACTTCTATTTAAAGTATCATCAGTAGTTGAATGTAAGCATTTATCTGTCAAACAAGATATGTGATCAAAATAAACATTATCCGTATTTTCTTCTTGTCTTGAAAATAAACCAGAAAAGGCTCCCTCCCATTCCCTTGATACTTTAACTGGATCAGATGATATTTTCCCTTCACTCCATACTTGCATAGGAATCATTTTTGGACATTTAGGACCCAGATTATTTATCTCATTCCAAATTTGTTTTGGGTTCTGTGTATGTAACTGCTCCATTTGTATAATTTGTCCCCTTTGATATCTACGTTTATAGAATCTTTATCTTATCTTATTTATGCTTATAATTAACTTTAAGCTGCTTTCTTAAATCAGGATTTTTACATGTCAAAAAAAGACGTTCAGCACTGCACATATCTGACCATAAAAAGCCCAACTCCCTATTCCACTAGGGATTGTTCTGCTTAGATTTTTACGGGGCCAGAGCTCAGCTCTGGACCTGTTTTAAGATTGGCAGTATTCTGTCGAGTCTGCCACTTTTCGCAGTTCTGGCTGAACCGTGCTGTCGCTTTTTACGAAACTCGGCCATATGGTAGATGGTCATGAAAAACTATCAAGAAATAATTCTCACAATCTTTCGTCCAAAGGTGGCGCTATAGCACTCAATTGAAAATGCCAACTTTGAACAGGTATACTCATGCCCTGTTTGACCTAGAGCCATGAAACTTGGATACACATATGCGTCTCCTCATGCTGAACAACTTTCACCCTCTGACTTTTGACCTCTGACCTTTAGATCTCCCACCATTTTGAATTATATGAAAAACAGTCATTGGCTCCTAACTTCTGCATTATTGCCAGACCCAGCCCAGCCAGCACGCCCACGTGGGTCCCATATGGGTTCAAGGTGGGCTAAACCATATGGGCCCCATGTCGGCATGTCAATGGGATCCACTTGGGTCCCATCTGGGATGCCCATGTGGGCCTTACGTGGGTACTACCTGGGCCCCACATGGGCCCCATGTGGGCTTTTAGGCGGGTTCTACCTGGGCCCCACGTGGGCCCCATGTGGGCTTTAGGTGGGTACTACCTGGGCCCCATGTGGGCTTTAGATGGGTTCTACCTGGGCCCCACATGGGCCCCATGTGGGCTTTAGGTGGGTTCATGTGGGCTTTAGGTGGGTTCATGTGGGCTTTAGGTGGGTACTACCTGGGCCCCATGTGGGCTTTAGGTGGGTTCCACCGGGGCCCTAGGTGGGTCCCATATGGTTTCAAGGTGGGCTAAACCATATGGGCCCCATGTCGGCATGTCAGCGGGATCCACTTGGGTCCCATCTGGGATGCCCATGTGGGCCTTACGTGGGTACTACCTGGGCCCCACATGGGCCCCATATGGGCTTTTAGGGTGGGTTCTACCTGGGCCCCACGTGGGCCCCATGTGGGCTTTAGGTGGGTATTACCTGGGCCCCACATGGGCCCCATGTGGGCTTTAGGTGGGTTCTACCTGGGCCCCACATGGGCCCCATGTGGGCTTTAGGTGGGTTCTACCTGGGCCCCAGGTGGGCCCCAACTAGGCAAGTCTATGTGGGACCAAGGTGGGTCCCAACTGGGATGCCCATGTGGGCTTTAGGTGGGTTCTACCTGGGCCCCAGGTGGGCCCCAACTAGGCAAGTCTATATGGGATAGAGGTGGGTCCTAGCTGGGTTTGTTTGTGCAATGGTTCCTTTGATTTCCAACGTGGGTCCTAATAAGATTTAAATATAAATAAAATAGATTAAGCAGCAAACATAAACCGTGTTAATTCTTGTAAACACACCTAAAATAAAAATTGGGTATAACATTTTACACGTCTTCAGTTTTACCAGGATGAAAATAGACAATATATATTTTGACAAATTTATTAACACATTGGGTGCCAGAGGTTTATTAAAATATTATACGTTGAGTGCCAGCATTTCTTCCATCCACTTGCGTTATACATTTCGTGCTGTGAGAAGCCCCGACGCGGAAATGCATGTAAACAAAGCGTGCGTGCGAGACGGCGGAGGGTCCCGACTAACGCCTGGAACAATAATATTTCCAACGCGACCCTCCATTGCAGCGTGATCGCCGATCGAAAACGGCTCGTTTCCACCACATTAAAAAGAAATGGAGATATTAAGCTTTTAATCAAGGAGATAACATTGAAAACGCCGACCGGAAGGATTTTTGACATGGAGCCACATCCAGCCTCTTCTTCTCAGAAACTGCTTGGGTGATGTCAAAGTTTCGTTTTAGCGCCCCACGTGGCCCACATGTATAAAAATAGAATTGGGTCAAAAACGGTCCGGACCGTTTTCGGCACTTCTCGTTTGGACCCTCAAAAACGGTCCGGACCGTTTTTGGCATTCAATGTGTTAAAAACAATATTACAAGATAATGAAAATACAATGAAAATACAAATGGAAATAAATATAGCAGTAGTGTAAAGGTGCAGGAAGAGAAGGCACACACATTAAACGTGCAAGTGTACATACAGTATATACATAAAATCACAAAAATGCAAAATAATATTCCGACAATGCTCCACACTATTAACAGAACAAAATATAAGAATAAAAATGGTCCAAAAAAAAAAAAAAATAGTGTATAAGAGGTGCATCAAAAACTTCTATTGTCCATGTAACAGGGCCGAGGGATTCTGAGATCCAGTTTCATGTTGCAGATGAATCTGGGCCCTCTGTGTACGTGGGTGTCTCTTCAGCCTTTCTGTTTAAATCCCCAGTGACAGAACCAACCAAGTATTGTGCTGCTAAGGGGAGAGAAAGAGAGACAGAGACTTTGTCTACTGGGGTGGTGCATCATCCAGTTGTGGAAGCTGTCTCTGAGCTCAAACTCTGTTTCCACCTCTATCACGAGCCCCAGTGAACCACTTGGAGAGAGCCTTCTCTGTATCCTTGTGTTCTTCAGTCCTCCTAATAGAAATGACAAGAAGCCAACTGTTAGAAATTATAGAATTATGAAAATTTCCATTACTGTATATGCTGTGGCATGCCTTCTACTGGTATACATCAAATGTGTTGCCAAATTACATTTAAAGTTAGACAGATAAAGGAAAATTAATCACACACACACACACACACACACACACACACACACACACACACACACACACACACACACACACACACACACACACAATGATTCACCAAGACAAGCAGGAAGAATGCCCAAACTGAGCAGTATAAAACAGCATGAAAATAAAGTTTAGCTTGAGAACAGAGTAATGCACAATCTATTACTTAAAGAGATCAGTACTGCATTTAAATATTTACTTACTTAGTTAGTTATGAAAGCAGAAATCCATCACAAGGCAATCCTCCTCTCTGCTTTGCTCCTTGAGTCCTTTGCCAGTTAAATTTAGTGGACAAAAAGAGGGGGCCTTTAGGACCCAAAGCAAGCAGGACCTTTAGCTGTCCTTAGAAATGCCTGAGCAAATAAACAATAAATAAATAACAATAAAATACTAACTGAAAACTAAATACATTGGCCTTGCTTGTCTTAAGTAAAGTGTGTAATACTGCATAAAAGCAAACATCACCAGCCTTTATCAACATAACCTGTGCTGATGTAAACATTCGACTTTCTAAATGAACACCCGAGCTCTCTCTCTCTCTCTCTCACACACACACACACACACACACACACACACACACACACACACACACACACACACACACACACACACACACAGCTCTGTTTAACACAATGCTGTACCCCCTCCAACTGTACTTCTTGTTTTCATTATGTTTTTAACACATTGAATGCCAAAAACGGTCCGGACCGTTTTTGAGGGTCCAAACGAGAAGTGCCGAAAACGGTCCGGACCGTTTTTGACCCAATTCTATTTTTATACATGTGGGCCACGTGGGGCGCTAAAACGAAACTTTGACATCACCCAAGCAGTTTCTGAGAAGAAGAGGCTGGATGTGGCTCCATGTCAAAAATCCTTCCGGTCGGCGTTTTCAATGTTATCTCCTTGATTAAAAGCTTAATATCTCCATTTCTTTTTAATGTGGTGGAAACGAGCCGTTTTCGATCGGCGATCACGCTGCAATGGAGGGTCGCGTTGGAAATATTATTGTTCCAGGCGTTAGTCGGGACCCTCCGCCGTCTCGCACGCACGGTTTGTTTACATGCATTTCCGCGTCGGGGCTTCTCACAGCACGAAATGTATAACGCAAGTGGATGGAAGAAATGCTGGCACTCAACGTATAATATTTTAATAAACCTCTGGCACCCAATGTGTTAAAAAAGACTCTAAAAGGTCTTTCTAAAAGGAAGATATGTGTGTCCCCACTGCTGCCTAAGCCAAGAAACAAGGCTTTACAAAAAATAAAAAAATATAACTAACTGAAACAGGATTGTGTATTTTCAAAGGTAACTAAAACAATCTATCTGAAAAAGAGCTTGTAGATCGGCTATTTAAAAAAAAACTTTTTCTGACTAATCCATATTACAATAAAAAATTTAAACTAAACTTTAAAGAAAGAAATAAACTAAACCACCCACCCCTCCAAACCCAGACTAGTCTGGCATGGCTTTGAAGTGATAATTTGAATACCCATTGTTTCATTGTTGCTATCTGTGTGTGACCCCCACAGGGTCACACACACAGAGAGACAGCCATTAACAGGCAGTCAGGGGGAGGGGATTTAGTCTGGATTTGACCAGGAGAATACAAATGTGCTTTGACTTGAAGCAGCACATGTAACTGAAAGAAAGCAGAAAGCTCTGAATCCACAAGCTTATGAACAAATTGTATTATCATTGCTCCCTATCACAAACGACACATTTATACTTGTTAAAATCTAAGAAAAAGTTAGTTGGGCTTTAACCACTTAAACCCTTAGTAAACTTGTACTTGGTCTGCTATTTTTTCCCCCTCTACACCAAACCTCTTTGCCAAAAATAGCCGATCTACAAGCTTGAGCTTGTAGATTGGTTTATTAGCCAGGGATCCTTTTAATGGTTACCAGTTAAACGGTTAACACAGGGTCCCCACGGTCATGAAATTCCTGGAAATATTTTGAAATTAGAAAACACTTTTTCCAGTCCTGGAAAAGGTTTGGAATTTATCAAGGGTCCTGGAATGTATCAAGGGTCCTGGAAAAACATTTGGCTATGCATTGTTTTTGGCTATTGATTTAACAAAAGTAGTTTTTCGCCGAACGGGCTGCGTGATTGCAGCCTAATGCATACTGGACGTGACAAAAAGAACAGATCTACAAGCTCACCACGTGAACGTGCTGCAGCGTGATGCGTAGTTAGTAAATTTGTCACGAAATTTTGAATGGAATTATACCATTCTATGCTTTATTTTTGCTACACTGCCTGTCTTTGGGCATTGCACATAGGAGTAAGAGACTCATTATTGCGCTGAATGATTGTTATATAGGCCTGGAAATTGGGTTAAATATTCTGGAAAAGTTTTGGAAAAGTTTTGGAAATTCATTGGTAAAAATGTGTGGGAACCCTGTAGTAACATTGGAGATGAACGCGGCCCCTAGCCTGGCTTGGCCAGACTAATATCACTGCTAATCTGCCACAGGCAATTTATTTTTTGCAATGGCAGATTAGTCTGGAACCAGGCTATAAGGCCCCAACATTAGACCATAAATCGTGTCAAGGGCCCAAAATGTTTTCAAAGTGTGTCTTACATTGTGAATGTCTTCCTAGCTGTCTGTTTGAAGTTCTGTGAATGAAAACACACCCGAGGATTCATTCTAGACATTATTGTGTCACTGTCTGAACAATGATATCCATCTTTAACTGGGACTGCATTTCAAGGTTCAAGGTTAAGTCTAAATGGATAAAAACACACATTTGATTGAAAATTGAAATGAATGTTTCAACAGTGTTGCTGAAGTGATGGTGGAAGGTGTGGGTCCCAGCTCCACCCTGTCTCCTGGACAACTAACAAGAACACAAAGAAGGAGACTGAGAAGAAGACATGCAACCGAAAGGTCAGAACAACAAATTGTACCCATGGCAGCGTGTGTGTGTGTGTGTGTGTGTGTGTGTGTGTGTGTGTGTGTGTGTGTGTGTGTGTGTGTGTGTGTGTGTGTGTGTGTGTGTGTGTGTGTGTGTGTGTGTGTGTGTCTCTTTAATGTTAGTTTATGTTATTAAGGATTGTTCATCAGGAATATATGAGTCAGAAACAGAGTGTTGTGTGATTGATATGATTCCAGAAGTGACGACCAGAGACAGACACCAGAGTCTCCAGAACACAGCAATGAACCAGACTCCCAGACAAAGTAAGTAACTGTAAACTTTAATTCATGTTAGATTAAGGAGTTTCCATCAGGAATGTACTGTGAGGTTTACTGATTGTGTACATGGAGGAGGAATGGAAGGGTGGGGGTCCACAATAATGGTTTACATGGAGGAATGGAAGGGTGGGGGTCCACAATAATGGTTTACATGGAGGAATGGAAGGGTGGGGGTCCACAATAATGGTTTACATGGAGGAATGAAAGGGTGGGGGTCCACAATAATGGTTTACATGGAGGAATGAAAGGGTGGGGGTCCACAATAATTGTTTACATGGTAACATGGTCAACTCTGAATTAGATTGGCTTACCATGATATTTCACACTACCTCAACCAATCATCACTCCTCATGTGTAAACCTACATTACATTACATTACATTACAGTCATTTAGCAGACGCTTTTATCCAAAGCGACTTACAATAAGTGTATTCAACATAGGTAGGGAACGAAAACTACTAATCACCAGAAGTCTTTAGTGCATTTTATGCAAAAACAAGCAACCAAGAGTATACATAGCGCTAAGGTAAAAGTGCAATATATCAGCTACCTATTTCCTTAAACAAATGAGACAAAATAGCTAAATCAAATGAGCATGAGCTAAAACAAATAAGTGTATCGACTAAACAAGATTCAATAAACAATACAACAATAGAAAACAAGCGTTCGTACAACTAACTAAACCTAAAGCAATCAGAGACAGAGTAAGGCGGGTCATGTCTCTGTCATTTTAAATGTTTACTGTTCTGAGGTCAGAGTGAGAGCACATCGCTGGACGATAATAATCATTGTATGGAGTTACAGTAACACGTTACTTATTAACACATTACTCTCAACAATGTCACTTTTAATATATTCGAATATTCGAATATTCGACTATTCTGTGAATGCCCTAACACACACACACACACATTAGGAGAATGATAACCGGTGCTCCCAATCTGATCAACCGGAGGCAAGTCTGCACCCACACACAACACAAAGACAGAGATACCAAGTCGAACTGAATTTGTACTTTTTATAATTACAGTTTTTTGGCTTTGAAGCGAGCCCACATTGTTTCTCCAGGAACAATATTTCTAGTTTTCCTAAGTAACCTACAAACAAATAATCTGCCTGCTACGTTACTACAGCAGTATTAATTATGATCTGATGTCAATCCTCACATCAAACATCACAATTAAAACAGAACGTGTGTGTGTGTGTGTGTGTGTGTGTGTGTGTGTGCACTTATGCACTTATTGTAAGTCGCTTTGGATAAAAGCGTCTGCTAAATGACTGTAATGTAATGATTATATCAATACTAAAGTAAGATCACTGTTTCTACTGGAAGTCTACTGTGATGATTATACTAAAGTAAGATCACTGTTTCTACTAGTGGAGTTTATATTCAACGTAAGAGGACAAACTGCAGGGCCAACGTCGATGGCCACTGGCCAGGTTACTCGGCGAGGTGTGTCTTTTTCTCGGAAGCGCGGTTAGAAGTTGTAGCCTAATATTATGCTCCTCTCCTCTTAAAAACTCAGAAAATGAACATAAATTACTGGGTATTTATTATTGTAGAACTACAAATTATTTTATATAATGATATATTATATAATATATTCAAATATATTTGAATATTACAAATAATAAAGCATTGAGATTTATTATTTTTTATATTCAAATATATTCAAATATTTTATTTAGTATATAATTATATATACATCTTTAACAACCAGTCCTATTATGAAGTCTATATAATTATATATTGTATAAAATAATAAAGCATTGAGATTCTAATGGATTATAAAGGGAGTATGCTTTTATTTTACAATATTCTTTATTTCCACTTTGAAATTGCACTACAAATAAAGTGTCGGGTCGCCCAAACATTTCCCCCATAAAATGGGGTCGTGGTATAACAAAGGTTTGAGAACTCTTGCTGTAGAACACAGTGTGAGAGGATCCTAATATATTAGAGTTGTGTGTCGACTGCAGTGTCATTGTTTTATATTTTAGTCAAAAGATGAATAACATTTTGTGAAGCTTATAACTAAATACATGAGCCAGTAGACAGAGTACTAGAAGAGTGACTGGTTTTGACATTCTAAAACATTCAGTAATGAACCAGTCCCTCAGACAGAGTAAAATCACTTTAAACATTAATGTTAGTTCATGTTATTAAGGAGTTTTCATCAGGAATATATGAGTCAGAAACAGAGTGTTGTGTGATTGTTATGATTCCAGAAGTGACGACCAGAGACAGACACCAGAGTCTCCAGAACACAATGAACCAGACTCCCAGACACAGTAAGAAACTATAAACTTTAATTCATGTTAGTGCAATATTTGTTTTAATCAGAAATGTACTCTATGAAGCCTTGTTGTTCTGAAAGGGAATTAAGGGCGACATTCTGATGAGTTAGTTAGACCAATCTGTTTTAATCATGTTATGGTTAAAACACCATATCCAGAGATTAAACACAACCCCTCTGTGTGTTGAGCCTTACTTTGTTCCCACATTATATACTGCCTAATCTCTCAAGAACAGATTCTGCTCTGCGTTTGAATGTGTCGGTAGCCGCGTTGACAACCCGTGCGCATTGGTTTCAAGTGGGCGTGCTATCAGATCAGGAAGCAGGCCGCGCTTTACCCAATCAAATGTAGTGGTCGGGATTTACGTGTGTGCCATTCCTTCCCCACTAGAAACAAGCCGAAACTCATTTAACAATAGCGTCCTCGAAGCCGACAAGATCACGGAAAGTTAGTAACATTTTAAATTGTTCTTTCATCATAGAAACAAGTGGCCTTATAACCAGAACCATCCATGTTCTTTGGGAGAAATTGGTGTTAGTGTTCCGTGGAGAAATATTGTCAGTGGGAATGAAAACATAGTCGCACCACCGGAAGTGGAAGGCTGAAGGCAGACCAAAAACCCCGGTTTCCTTGCGCACAGGTCCACCGTATAGCCCCCCCCAGAGCCCAGTGAAAGAGTAAAAAACAGCAGAGGGCGCTGTTTTTCCTTTTTATTTGGCGATGGGTTCCCAGATTGTATACGCCTAACTAGTAACAGGGTCCCCACGGTCATGAAATTCCTGGAAATATTTTGAAATTAGAAAACACTTTTTCCAGTCCTGGAAAAGGTTTGGAATTTATCAAGGGTCCTGGAATGTATCAAGGGTCCTGGAAAAACATTTGGCTATGCATTGTTTTTGGCTATTGATTTAACAAAAGTAGTTTTTCGCCGAACGGGCTGCGTGATTGCAGCCTAATGCATACTGGACGTGACAAAAAGAACAGATCTACAAGCTCACCACGTGAACGTGCTGCAGCGTGATGCGTAGTTAGTTAGTAAATTTGTCACGAAATTTTGAATGGAATTATACCATTCTATGCTTTATTTTTGCTACACTGCCTGTCTTTGGGCATTGCACATAGGAGTAAGAGACTCATTATTGCGCTGAATGATTGTTATATAGGCCTGGAAATTGGGTTAAATATTCTGGAAAAGTTTTGGAAAAGTTTTGGAAATTCATTGGTAAAAATGTGTGGGAACCCTGTTAACAGTTAAACAGTTAATCTGCCATGGCCATCTCTAATAAATAAAAACAAATACTTAAAAACTTAAAAATACAATGTAATGTCCAATCTGTATGGTAGAGTATGTTCATACAATATAACTTATATACTATATATATAATTGGGGTGGTTGCATTTTGTCTCCCTGCTCTTCTATTGAGACATTTCGATTGTGTCAAAGGTCATGTCTCACCTAGACACAGGATCTGACACAAATTCTGACCTGATGGTCAAGATTGAAATCATCCCCTGAGCAGGCAGGCTCTATCTTAATGGTAAAATATGTCAGCACTTGTGCAGGAAACTGGGTTAAAATCCGGGGTAGAAGAGGAAGATATAGTACAACTTAAAATGGGGTTGAATATTTTGTCCGTCTTTGTGAGCTTGTAGATTGGCTGTTGGCTGTTTTTGTCATTAGTGTTTAGTTTGGCAGTGGTAAAACAAAAAACAAAAACAAATCTTTTTACAAATTATTCGATTTATAGTGAGTGAGTGAGTGAGTGCGCGCGCGTGTGTGTGTGTTCCAACCCATGCCCAGTTAGCCCATATGTACATACCTGTTAGCCCACATGTACACCACGTGGGAATCACATGGGCTTCCCCGCTTCCAACCCATGCCGGTTAGTCCACATGCAGACCACACGGGAACCACGTGGGCTTGCCCGCTTCCAACCCATGCCGGTTAGCCCACATGCAGCCCACGCGTGAACCACGTGGGCTTGCCCGCTTCCAACCCATGCCGGTTAGCCCACACTTTCAACCACTAGGGGTCTGGCAGTACCAGGTCTCCTGGTTCCCTTGTTTCACTTAGAAAAAAATCCGCTCCCATCGTTATGTCGGCAAAGGTCCAAAGTTCATGTGTTAAGAGTTTCGTGCAGATTACTCAAAAATCCCAGGAGGAGATTGTAACTATTGCAGTTTTATGAAAATTATTCATCTGCCCCTAACACACGCATGCAGACTCACATTTCTTTGAAACTTTGCAGAAAGGTTGAGGGTCATTCCAAATATCACTGAAACCAATCTTACTCCAATTGGCCAAAGGGGGGCGCTATAGCAATTTTTTGAAAATTCAAACTTTAAATAGGCATAAGTCATGCCTCGTTTGGCCGAAAGTCGTGAAACTTGCTTACACTTGTGCCTTGACTCATGAGGAACACATGTATCACTTTGACCAGTAAGCTCCGCCCTTAGAATTTCCGTGATTTTGAGCAGTTTGAAAAACACTTGTTTTTGGCAGTTCTGGCTTAACCGTGCATACGCTTTTTACGAAACTCGGCCATATGGTAGATGGTCTTGAAAAACTATCAAGAAATAATTCTTACACTCATTCGTCAAAGGGTGGCGCTATAGCACTCAATTGAAAGTGCCAACTTTGAACAGGTACAACTCATGCCTGAAACTTCAATACACACATGCGTCTCTTCATGCCCGACAACTTTCGTGGTCTGACTTTTGACCTCTGACCTTTAGATCGCCCACCATTTTGAATTATATGAAAAACAGTCATAGGCTTTTCACTTAGAAAAAATCCGCTCACATCGTTATGTCGGCAGAGGTCCAAAGTTCATGTGTAAAGAGTTTCGTGCAGATTACTCAAAAATCCCAGGAGGAGATAGATTTTAACTATTGCAGTTTTATGAAAATTATTCATCTGCCCCTAACACATACATGCAGACTCACATTTCTTTGAAACTTTGCAGAAATGTTGAGGGTCATTCCAAATATCACTGAAACCAATCTTACTCCAATTAGCCAAAGGGGGGCGCTATAGCATTTCTTTTAATGCTAACTTTAAACAGGCAAAAGTCATGCCTCGTTTGGCCGACAGCCATTAAACCTGCTTACACATGTGCCTTGACTCATGAGGAACACATGTATCACTTTGACCAGTAAGCTCCGCCCTTAGATTGTCCGCAATTTTGAGCAGTTTGAAAAACACTTAAACCCAGGATTTTTCAGCCATTTGCGTGAAACTGTATCATCTGTGTGATCTCTTTTTTTCACAGATCTTGTCTGTTGGTCCAATGGCTTCTCCCTTAAGCAAGTGCCTCACGACCGCAAGGTTGCCGGTTCAAGCCTCACTTGATGCAGACTAATTTAAGTTGAATTGCAAAAAACATGACTGTATCAATGAATACATGTGCAAATGCTAAAGATAACCTGAAATGCTTATTTGAGAGTACGTTTTTTCAATGTATGACGTACTTCATTGTGAAAGTAGCTGATCTACAATCTCACAACTTTTCAGATACCAACGTTTTGTGAGCTTGTAGATCGGCCGCTTTCACTGGTTTCGGTTTCGAGGAGACATACAATTTCTCTATTGGTAAATGGTTTGTGAACGAGTGATCTTAGTGTTAGTGAAACAGGGGCTTGGTTCATGACAGAAGGCAAGAGTTTATGATCTTCAACAGACAACATCAGCCTGCACAAAGCTATAGCACTATAGGTAGCGTTGCAGCCTGTCAGTCCGAAGGTTGAGAGTTCGAGTCCTGTTAAGGGCAATAGGATGAGATGTCGAATCAATCCATTCTGTTTTCAGCTCTCTCTCTCTTCAATCTATTCCGTTTCCATGTCTCTCTCTCTTCAATCTATTCCGTTTCCATGGTTCTCTTGCTCTCTCTCTCTCTCTCTCTCTTCAATCTCTTCCGTTTCCATGTCTCTCTCGGTGAGAGGATCCTAATATATTAGAGTTGTGTGTCGACTGCAGTGTCATTGTTTTATATTTTAGTCAAAAGATGAATAACATTTTGTGAAGCTTATAACTAAATACATGAGCCAGTAGACAGAGTACTAGAAGAGTGACTGGTTTTGACATTCTAAAACATTCAGTAATGAACCAGTCCCTCAGACAGAGTAAAATCACTTTAAACATTAATGTTAGTTCATGTTATTAAGGAGTTTTCATCAGGAATATATGAGTCAGAAACAGAGTGTTGTGTGATTGTTATGATTCCAGAAGTGACGACCAGAGACAGACACCAGAGTCTCCAGAACACAATGAACCAGACTCCCAGACACAGTAAGAAACTATAAACTTTAATTCATGTTAGTGCAATATTTGTTTTAATCAGAAATGTACTCTATGAAGCCTTGTTGTTCTGAAAGGGAATTAAGGGCGACATTCTGATGAGTTAGTTAGACCAATCTGTTTTAATCATGTTATGGTTAAAACACCATATCCAGAGATTAAACACAACCCCTCTGTGTGTTGAGCCTTACTTTGTTCCCACATTATATACTGCCTAATCTCTCAAGAACAGATTCTGCTCTGCGTTTGAATGTGTCGGTAGCCGCGTTGACAACCCGTGCGCATTGGTTTCAAGTGGGCGTGCTATCAGATCAGGAAGCAGGCCGCGCTTTACCCAATCAAATGTAGTGGTCGGGATTTACGTGTGTGCCATTCCTTCCCCACTAGAAACAAGCCGAAACTCATTTAACAATAGCGTCCTCGAAGCCGACAAGATCACGGAAAGTTAGTAACATTTTAAATTGTTCTTTCATCATAGAAACAAGTGGCCTTATAACCAGAACCATCCATGTTCTTTGGGAGAAATTGGTGTTAGTGTTCCGTGGAGAAATATTGTCAGTGGGAATGAAAACATAGTCGCACCACCGGAAGTGGAAGGCTGAAGGCAGACCAAAAACCCCGGTTTCCTTGCGCACAGGTCCACCGTATAGCCCCCCCCAGAGCCCAGTGAAAGAGTAAAAAACAGCAGAGGGCGCTGTTTTTCCTTTTTATTTGGCGATGGGTTCCCAGATTGTATACGCCTAACTAGTAACAGGGTCCCCACGGTCATGAAATTCCTGGAAATATTTTGAAATTAGAAAACACTTTTTCCAGTCCTGGAAAAGGTTTGGAATTTATCAAGGGTCCTGGAATGTATCAAGGGTCCTGGAAAAACATTTGGCTATGCATTGTTTTTGGCTATTGATTTAACAAAAGTAGTTTTTCGCCGAACGGGCTGCGTGATTGCAGCCTAATGCATACTGGACGTGACAAAAAGAACAGATCTACAAGCTCACCACGTGAACGTGCTGCAGCGTGATGCGTAGTTAGTTAGTAAATTTGTCACGAAATTTTGAATGGAATTATACCATTCTATGCTTTATTTTTGCTACACTGCCTGTCTTTGGGCATTGCACATAGGAGTAAGAGACTCATTATTGCGCTGAATGATTGTTATATAGGCCTGGAAATTGGGTTAAATATTCTGGAAAAGTTTTGGAAAAGTTTTGGAAATTCATTGGTAAAAATGTGTGGGAACCCTGTTAACAGTTAAACAGTTAATCTGCCATGGCCATCTCTAATAAATAAAAACAAATACTTAAAAACTTAAAAATACAATGTAATGTCCAATCTGTATGGTAGAGTATGTTCATACAATATAACTTATATACTATATATATAATTGGGGTGGTTGCATTTTGTCTCCCTGCTCTTCTATTGAGACATTTCGATTGTGTCAAAGGTCATGTCTCACCTAGACACAGGATCTGACACAAATTCTGACCTGATGGTCAAGATTGAAATCATCCCCTGAGCAGGCAGGCTCTATCTTAATGGTAAAATATGTCAGCACTTGTGCAGGAAACTGGGTTAAAATCCGGGGTAGAAGAGGAAGATATAGTACAACTTAAAATGGGGTTGAATATTTTGTCCGTCTTTGTGAGCTTGTAGATTGGCTGTTGGCTGTTTTTGTCATTAGTGTTTAGTTTGGCAGTGGTAAAACAAAAAACAAAAACAAATCTTTTTACAAATTATTCGATTTATAGTGAGTGAGTGAGTGAGTGCGCGCGCGTGTGTGTGTGTTCCAACCCATGCCCAGTTAGCCCATATGTACATACCTGTTAGCCCACATGTACACCACGTGGGAATCACATGGGCTTCCCCGCTTCCAACCCATGCCGGTTAGTCCACATGCAGACCACACGGGAACCACGTGGGCTTGCCCGCTTCCAACCCATGCCGGTTAGCCCACATGCAGCCCACGCGTGAACCACGTGGGCTTGCCCGCTTCCAACCCATGCCGGTTAGCCCACACTTTCAACCACTAGGGGTCTGGCAGTACCAGGTCTCCTGGTTCCCTTGTTTCACTTAGAAAAAAATCCGCTCCCATCGTTATGTCGGCAAAGGTCCAAAGTTCATGTGTTAAGAGTTTCGTGCAGATTACTCAAAAATCCCAGGAGGAGATTGTAACTATTGCAGTTTTATGAAAATTATTCATCTGCCCCTAACACACGCATGCAGACTCACATTTCTTTGAAACTTTGCAGAAAGGTTGAGGGTCATTCCAAATATCACTGAAACCAATCTTACTCCAATTGGCCAAAGGGGGGCGCTATAGCAATTTTTTGAAAATTCAAACTTTAAATAGGCATAAGTCATGCCTCGTTTGGCCGAAAGTCGTGAAACTTGCTTACACTTGTGCCTTGACTCATGAGGAACACATGTATCACTTTGACCAGTAAGCTCCGCCCTTAGAATTTCCGTGATTTTGAGCAGTTTGAAAAACACTTGTTTTTGGCAGTTCTGGCTTAACCGTGCATACGCTTTTTACGAAACTCGGCCATATGGTAGATGGTCTTGAAAAACTATCAAGAAATAATTCTTACACTCATTCGTCAAAGGGTGGCGCTATAGCACTCAATTGAAAGTGCCAACTTTGAACAGGTACAACTCATGCCTGAAACTTCAATACACACATGCGTCTCTTCATGCCCGACAACTTTCGTGGTCTGACTTTTGACCTCTGACCTTTAGATCGCCCACCATTTTGAATTATATGAAAAACAGTCATAGGCTTTTCACTTAGAAAAAATCCGCTCACATCGTTATGTCGGCAGAGGTCCAAAGTTCATGTGTAAAGAGTTTCGTGCAGATTACTCAAAAATCCCAGGAGGAGATAGATTTTAACTATTGCAGTTTTATGAAAATTATTCATCTGCCCCTAACACATACATGCAGACTCACATTTCTTTGAAACTTTGCAGAAATGTTGAGGGTCATTCCAAATATCACTGAAACCAATCTTACTCCAATTAGCCAAAGGGGGGCGCTATAGCATTTCTTTTAATGCTAACTTTAAACAGGCAAAAGTCATGCCTCGTTTGGCCGACAGCCATTAAACCTGCTTACACATGTGCCTTGACTCATGAGGAACACATGTATCACTTTGACCAGTAAGCTCCGCCCTTAGATTGTCCGCAATTTTGAGCAGTTTGAAAAACACTTAAACCCAGGATTTTTCAGCCATTTGCGTGAAACTGTATCATCTGTGTGATCTCTTTTTTTCACAGATCTTGTCTGTTGGTCCAATGGCTTCTCCCTTAAGCAAGTGCCTCACGACCGCAAGGTTGCCGGTTCAAGCCTCACTTGATGCAGACTAATTTAAGTTGAATTGCAAAAAACATGACTGTATCAATGAATACATGTGCAAATGCTAAAGATAACCTGAAATGCTTATTTGAGAGTACGTTTTTTCAATGTATGACGTACTTCATTGTGAAAGTAGCTGATCTACAATCTCACAACTTTTCAGATACCAACGTTTTGTGAGCTTGTAGATCGGCCGCTTTCACTGGTTTCGGTTTCGAGGAGACATACAATTTCTCTATTGGTAAATGGTTTGTGAACGAGTGATCTTAGTGTTAGTGAAACAGGGGCTTGGTTCATGACAGAAGGCAAGAGTTTATGATCTTCAACAGACAACATCAGCCTGCACAAAGCTATAGCACTATAGGTAGCGTTGCAGCCTGTCAGTCCGAAGGTTGAGAGTTCGAGTCCTGTTAAGGGCAATAGGATGAGATGTCGAATCAATCCATTCTGTTTTCAGCTCTCTCTCTCTTCAATCTATTCCGTTTCCATGTCTCTCTCTCTTCAATCTATTCCGTTTCCATGGTTCTCTTGCTCTCTCTCTCTCTCTCTCTCTTCAATCTCTTCCGTTTCCATGTCTCTCTCTCTTCGATCTATTCCGTTTCCATGTGTCTCTCTCTCTCTCTCTCTCTCTCTCTCTCTCTCTCTCTCTCTCTCTCTCTCTCTCCTCTCTCTCTCTCTTCAATCTATTCCGTTTCCATGTCTCTCTCTATCTCTCTCCAATCTATTCCGTTTCCATCTCTCTCTCTCTCTCTCTCTCTCTCTCTCTCTCTCTCTCTCTCTCTCTCTCTCTCTCTCTCTCTCTCTCTCCTTTCTTAGACTTACGCGTCTCCTCGGAACAGAAACCAGTGAAAATAGCCGATCTACAATCTCACAATCTTTCAGATAGCAACATTTTGTGAGCTTGTAGATCGGCTATGTTCAATGGTTTCTGTTCCGAGGAGACATACAATTTCTCTATCGGTAGATGGTTAGGGAACCAGTGATCTAGAGTAGTTAGCGAAACAAAGGCCTGGTCCGTCAGGGACGGAAATACTTATATATATCAACAGACACTACCAGGACTATTATATCTCTAGCTCAATGAGAAGAAAGGCAGCCTATGAGTCCGGAGGTCACCGGTTCGATGTGTCCTGTCCCCGACGATGTGTTGAGGATCATGATGATCTGTCTCTCTCTCTCTCTCTCTCTCTCTCTCTCTCTCTCTCTCTCTCTCTCTCTCTCTCTCTCTCTCTCTCTCTCTCTCTCTCTCTTTCACTGGCCCTGTGTTATCGCTGCTTGCAGCTATATTCTAAATTTGGGTTTGTCCACATTCCTTTTACCATTATCGAACTCCTCTTGATGTTTATTTGGAGTCTGCAATCTCCCAATTAGGTTTAATATAGCAGTACGTCCCATATCAGAGTTTAGGAAAGTGGCTGGTACATCTGGACTTACTCGCTTTTTAATATGTCCAGCTGTACCAGGCACTTCTCTCCGTTGGGGCATTTCATGGCCAGCCCTAAACTTAAGCCACAACATAGAGTGATCCGGTAGATGACAATTATCTCCAATCAAATTGTGACTGGGAATATTTCCCCATTCCTAGTGTGTGTGTACAAATACAGATCTGCAAGTTACCCAGTATCCCTTTACCGACAATGAGAGAAAATACAGCACGTTTAATAGGGAGCTGCTGGCCCTTTTCCTCGTTGTACGGCACTTCAGTTTCCTGCTGGAGGGCCGAGAGTTCACCGCGTTTGTGGACCACAAACCCCTTAGCCTGGGACCAGACGAATCTGCGAGTGCAAAAAAAATGTGCACTCTGCGATTTGGGTCTGGCACCGCTCCATAGAGAATCCATTTCCTGTTCCAGAAGACGGGGGTAACCAATCAGGGCCCAGTATTCGA
This sequence comes from Gymnoscopelus braueri, assembly GCF_963280865.1. Classification (NCBI taxonomy): domain Eukaryota; kingdom Metazoa; phylum Chordata; class Actinopteri; order Myctophiformes; family Myctophidae; genus Gymnoscopelus; species Gymnoscopelus braueri. The sequence continues at coordinate 5,379,814 of NC_137623.1, forward strand.
ATATGGGAGACTGTAATTGGTAGTTGGTTTGTAGGTCTAACCAATTGCGTCGAGTCATTGTTTTGATCCCGCCCCCTTGGAAAAAAAACGTCCTCATAGAAGCACCAGATTCATATCCACACAGTGATAGTCTGTCTACACCAGGCTACAAACCCCTGACCTTTGCCATGGCCAAGAACACAGAACCGTGGTCAGGTCGGCAGCAGCGAAAACTTTCCGCCATATCGTAGTTCACTACAGACATTGAACATGTGGCTGGGAAAAAAAAAACAGGCGTTTCACGACAGCTGCGCCACGCTCCTCTGTGACGTCTCCACTGGCCAGCCCCGCCCCATGGTTACGACTGACTGGTGCCACCGGGTATTTGACGCTATTCATGCCCTTTCACACCCCGGGGTACGGGCGTCTGTTAAGCTGGTGGGGGCCAAGTTCATCTGGCCGGGCCTTAGGAAGGACGTTAAAGGGTGGGCTGCCCCCTGTGTGGTGTGCCAGCGTGCCAAGGTACATCGTCACATTAAGGCCCCCCTGGAGCTGTTTCGCATTCCAGAGGCGGTTTGACCATGTCCACGTGGACCTGGTGGGGCCACTTCCCCCGTCCCAGGGTTTCACGCACCTCCTCACTATGGTGGACAGGACCACCAGGTGGCCAGAGAGTGTTCCTCTGTCCTCTTCAACGGCTGCAGAAGTGGCCTGGGTGTTCATCTCCGGATGGGTGACCCGGTTTGGCATGCCATCGGATCTCACTTCGGACAGGGGATCCCAGTTCACTTCTGAGCTGTGGAGTGCTGTGGCTGAGAGACTTGGGGTGAAACTCCATCGTACCACAGCGTACAACCCGAAGGCCAACGGGATGTGTGAGCGTTTCCATCGCTCCATGAAGGCTGCGCCCCGGGCCACTCTCACAGACAGCAACTGGATCGATCGTCTGCCGTGGGTCATGTTGGGCCTGAGTTCCTTCCTGGTTCCTCGGGCACCTGGTCCACAACGGCTCACCGGTCTGCCTTCCAGGAAGCGGCGAGAGCTTTTGCCCCAGTCCCCACACACCACTGCTTTCCCCAGTCCTACATTCCGAAGGACCTGATGGCTGCCGGCTACGTGTTCATCCGTCATGATGCCCACCGTTCTCCACTGAAGGCTCCCTATGACGGGCCCTTCCGCGTAATAGAGGCGGGCCCTAATAACTTTGTGGTGGACATGGGGGGGAATAAAGAGCGGATTTCAGTTGATCGCCTTAAGCCTGCTCATGTGTTCCCGGACGAGCCAGTGGAGCTGGCTCAGCCCCCACGCCGCGGCCGGCCGCCCAAGGCTGCCCCTGTCCCAGGCCCTCCGTCCGTGGTTACCCCTGTTTGTCCACCGGCAAGGCCTCGTCGGCGGCGTGGACGTCCCCCTGCCCCCCTGCCCCCCCTGCCTCTCTACCCCTTCCCCTTCCACGTTCACTGTGACTGTGAAATACAGTCGCTATGGCCGCATTGTCAGACCTCCTAAAAAAGACTAAAGACACTGGGTGTACTGTTTTGGGGGGTTTATACAGGGTTAATTGTTGCACTGAATGTCAATTCTGAGTGTTCGGGTGGGGGGGGGGGGGCTGTGTGGTGGACACCATAGAGTAATAATAGGTGGACACTAGATGGAGGTATCTCACCTCAGAATGGTTTGGTTGGGTGGTAATGGGAGGAGATTGGGAAGTGACAAAGGGAAGTGACTTGACCTGTATGTGTTGATGCATTTGTTTGGAAGTAAAGATCAGAGGCTTCGTACTCCGTCTGTTCGTCTCATTCACTAACTTCCACAATTATTGTTGCCAGACCCAAGGGGTCGGCCTACATGAGGCTTTGTCCCTATTTCGTCCATACATGGGCAAAAAAGACCGTCTGTATAAAAGGGACCTCGGTCTGTCCCTTTCTTCTCCATACATGGGCATAAAAGGGACACAGGCTGACACGTCATGCGAAGTCCGGTGTGACTTAGTGCTCTGATCTTATAAAGTACTAGGAATTTATTCTGGGTCTGGCAGAACCAGGGCTCTTGGTCTTGTTATCATTATTATTACTGTATTGTTTGTTGGTTGGGTGGGGAGGTATAGTTTACACTACGGAGGACAAACTGTCTGTTTCCACCTGAACAGTTAGAGATATGTCATATAAACAAGACCAGGAGACCTGGTTCTGCCAGACCCAGAATAAATTCCCTTTTATGCCCTTTTATGACGAAATTCAGAGGTCCCTTTTATGCCCATGTATGGACGAAAGGGGGACAAAAAGTGGACAGACTTTTATGCCCATGTATGGACGAAAGGGGGACAAAGCCTCATGTAGGCCGACCCCTTGGGTCTGGCAACAAATATTATGTCATAACATCATGTGTTCCTCATTGTTTCACCCTCCTTTTTTGGGCGGTGTAACTGCCCCTATATGTGAGGTTTGGACATCGACATTCGCTGCACTGTGATTGGCCACCATTGTACCCCCCTAACCCTGCACCGTGATTGGCCACCATTTTACACCCCTAACCCCTACACATTCAATGCAAATCTACATCGACATTCGCTGCACTGTGATTGGCCACCATTGTACCCCCCTAACCCTGCACCGTGATTGGCCACCATTGTACACCCCTAACCCCTACACATCCAATGCAAATCTATACTTTTCTTTAAGTGAGCTTCCATCACTGTGATGACCACTAGCTGTAATATGATTGGCTGACTTTATTGGCTGACTCTATTCAGGACTGTGATTGGCTAGTGAAACACATGACACACGTGCATAGCCCTATAAATAGGACTATGCACTTAAAAAAAACACATTTATGTTTTTTTTTAAGTGAATCACACATTGTGGGTGGAAGGGGTATTAAAGAAAAAACACATTATTGCCAGACCCAAGTGGTCGGGCTTACATGAGGCTTTGTACCTGTTTCGTCCATACATGGGCATGGTCCATTTGTCCTCCGGCCCCAGCCAAAAAAGTCTGTCCCCCTTTCGTCCATACATGGGCATACACAGGCTGACACGTCATGTGAAGTCCGGCTTAGCCGTGACGTAGTGCATGTTTTGTACCTGTTTTCTCCATACATGGGCATGCCCCCTTTGTCCTTAGGCATTCCCCCTTTCCTTAAGCTCCAGCCATAAAAGTCTGTCCCCCTTTCGTCATTCTACATATATGGGGATGTGGGTCCGGCAGAACCAGGTCTCCTGGTCTTGTTTTTTTAAGTGAGCTTCCATCACCGGGATGACCACTGTTAAATAACAACAGTGACATAGTGCTCCAATTCCACATGCTGTGATTGGCTAGTGAGACACAACTTCCATCACTGTAATGGTCAATGACCACTATGATGACCACACACCGCCCACTTCACACTGGGTGTGATTTTTCTATGTCTTTTCTAACATTGTTTTTCTCTCAGCTGGGACTCCATCAGAGCCCTCCCTCCCTGTGATGCAAACATGAGGAAGTCTTGGCATGAATACTTCACACAAAGGGACCGTGACATCTATGTCCGCAGGCTGTGAGTGTTAATCACACAGAAAGCAGAACCAGTACAATGTGTTCTCACCATCTTCTAGACCCCAAACCAGCTGAACAAGAATGATGTGTTGAATCTGATGTCTGACTTTGTCTCTTTCATTCTCTGTGTGTTGGTGAGCAGTGTAGTGGACATGTCAACAAGAGACCCAGCTGAGGACATTAAGGACCTGGTGACTGATGCTCAGAACATAGAGAGGAACATATATGAGTCAGTTAACAGCTATGTAAGAACCTAATATACTCTCCATGACCTTTATGTACATTTCTTGTGAATACATGAACTACAATGTAACGGTTCCAAACTCATGTCTAACATTGAACTGTTCCTCATTCAGTGACATACACAAATAAAACGCTGAAATGTTTAAAAATGTGTCCAGAATAGGGATGCCAGATCACATCTTTTGCAACGCGTTGTGAGCTTGTAGATTGGCTATTTTCAAAGTATATAGGGCTGAAGTGGTTTGTGTATGTTTTGTAATAATAATCGAAATCTTCAAAGTAATTAGTAATTAACATTTTTAAATAATTGTAGTGGAGTAGAAGTACAAGTATTGAACATTGGAAATACTCATGTACAGTAAAAAATACATCAACATGGTACTTAAGTACAGTACTTGAGTAAATTTACTTTCCACCACTGCTTATACCTAGTGAGGCCCTGATGTGTACATTATTTTCTGTTGAAAATACAGGAAGTAGAAGTTAATTCCAAACAATGTTAAGGAACTGTCTGTTAACATCTTGATGTCGTTTTGACTCTCATTGGGCCCGATTCACTAAGCTGTTTACACAGCTTTATGGTCTTAAATGGGGGCGTGGAGCAATGCACAGAATCTTCCATGTGAACACGCCTCTGACCTTCAGGCAAAAATGAGGAACAACTGTGATCCACACCTATCAGGGATTTACACACCCCTTTGTAAATTGCACGTAGTTTTTTGCTTAGAATAGACATTTTATTTACACCCATAATTTACACTGATATTTACGACCAGCTTAGTGAATCGGGCCTAATGTCTGTTAATGTGTGAAATACAGAGTGGATACTTGAAACTGATTTTGGAGAAGAGGTCTGAGCTGGAGAAGAAGGAGCGGAAGAGTATGGGTAATATTCTAGCCTCTGACTAGCGCACGCACACACGCGCACACATACACACAACCACACAACCACTTAAACCCTACAGTATATACTTTGGTGACCGGGGTCACGCAGGGCTTTGTACTTGGTCCCTTCCTTTATCCCCTCTACACCAAATCTCTTTGCTGAAAATAGCAGATCTACTAACTGTTGTGACATGTTGTACTGTAACTTGTGGTTCAGGTATTTTCACCAGATGTTCACATATTTACAAAATGTTCATCTATTATGAGCTGTCCAGAATAGTGAGTCTAGGGTTGATGTGGTTAAACTAACATGTTCACACTGTGTCCATTTAACTCTTACTTCATACTGGAGGGGGAGGGGCTAACCTCCAAGTATGATGTAAGAACAAAATGGCCACTGTGAATATGGTTAATTTAATTTAGTTTATGTTAAGTTGATATATATATATACAGTCATAAAACAATGCATCAGTCCTCATGTCTTCTATACTAATCATGTGTAATGAATGTTTGTTTGTTGTTCTTCTGTAGAGATGAAACAGTCCATGGATCAGACATCAACACCTCCCCTTCCTCCTGGGGACAAGGTTATTATAGTTTTCCTAATCTGCGAACCCATTCTGTAAAACAAAGAGGAAAAGATCTGGGGGAACCACCTCCTTTTTTTGTGTAGAAACAGGAACTATGCTTGGCTCCTCCCCTTTCTTAGTCCACTTCCTCCAGGGTTCTGTGTTTATTCCTTCTAACAACAACATTACATGTTTAAGACAGTGGTGTTGCTGTTAGCAGAATCAGAATCGAATCTTGAGAGATTATAGTTTTGCTATAGTTTACATACATGTATATTTATTATTTTAAAGCCTTTAAAGTTTTATTTTAGTGTTTTATTAGTTAAAGTGTTTTAGTTTTTCATATAATATAATATGGAATATTTGTCAGAGGCAAGATTCAAAGTGATCAGAAAAATCCATCTTTCTCTTTTTTCTCGCTCTTTCTCTCCATCCATCCATCCATCACGGGTGAAGGTGGAAGAGGAGGATGAGGAGGGGGGAACAGAGGGAGAGAGCAAGAAGGTCGAAGGTCAACCTGACGTGAAGATGGAGGAGAAACCAGAGGTGAGATCATTATTAACCCAGAGGTTCTCAACTCAAATGAATGTAATGAACTATCTGGTAGGATGTAAAATCATCAGAGTCTCTATAGTCAGACTAAGGAGAGAGAAGCTCTAGTGTCAGAAAAGGCCTGGCTCTTTGTGTCATTCAACTCTCAGTCTAGATGTATGTAACCGGTGTAACTATTTCTCTGCATTGTGTTTAATGGACGGACCCAGGAATCTCTTTGGAGACAAACTGTTTATTCTGACTCAGAATGACATAAAAACACGTTTCTGGGTTAGTTTGGCTTCAGTGCATGGACTCCTCTCTAAGCGAAGTTAAACAAACACAGTATAAGTAATTTGCAACTCCAATTGTTATTTTGTTATACAGGGAAGATAACAAAAGACACCCACCTCATTCCACTATGGAAATAACAAAGGCGGGTTTAGGAAACTCTGAGACTGTACTTATTGGTGACTTTAACACCTGTGTTCTTAAGGAAGACTCAGCCATCTTTAAGTCCCTCAGAAAGTTCTGTGACCTGCACAGCTTTACCCAGCTGATAAAGCATTTAACAAGGGTGGGCATAGCTTCTCAATCAATCATAGACCTAGTGTTGACGACGGACCAGTCCAGAATTTCAAAGAGTGGGGTGATTGAGTGCAGCTTAAGTGATCACAATATTATTTTCTGCACTCGGAAGAGTCCTGGTCCTGTTTCAAAAAAGCTTCTTTGTGTGTACTTGATAACATCGCACCCACAAAGGTGGTGAGGGTCAAAGCAAGCACAGAACCTTGGATGAAGGGTGACATTTTGAATGCCATCAAACTCAGGAACAAAAGCTACTCCGAGTTCAGGAAAAACAAAAGTGAGCAGCTACTTGAAAAGTGCAGAAAACTATGCAATGTAGTTACTAAATTGATCAGAAATGCCCAAATGAATTTCTTAAATGAGAACATAGAGGCAAACAAAAGCCACCCACAAAAACTTTGGGAGGCACTAAAACAATTAGGCTGCAACGGAAAAATCCAGACAAAATCTACAAACATTTGTATTATCTCAAGTGGCTCGCTCATTACCGACAAGCAATTGGTAGCGGACTGTTTTAACAGTTTCTTCACCACAGTTGCAACCCAGTTGGTAAACAAACTCCCCCAGCATTCAGGTCTGTATGGCCATGACCACATACAAGCTCACTATGAGAAACTAGGGGCAAAAAAAGATTCCTTCTCATTCAAACCTGTAAGGACTGATGATGTGCAAAACAAACTCCTCGCCCGACAGCCAAAAAAGGCCACCGGCCTTGACAACATCCCCACCAGATTCCTCAGAGACGCAACGGTCTCCATTGCTCCCGTGGTAGCCCACATTACAAACTTATCCATCAGTCAGTGTCACGTCCCACAACAATTCAAGTTGGCAAGAGTAATCGCTCTATATAAAAAAGGAAGCAAACTAGATCCTGGCAACTATAGGCCTGTTTCCATCCTTTGTTCCATCTCAAAGGTTATAGAGCGATCAATCCAAGAACAAATCAACAGCTACCTCAGCGAGCGTAATCTGTTGTTTGAATTCCAATCGGGGTTCAGAACATCCCACTCCACTGACACATGCGTACTGTGTTTGACCGACTACATCAAACGTGAGGTAGACTCGGGCAAATACTGCGGCATGGTCATGCTGGACCTCCAAAAGGCGTTTGACACTGTAAACCACTCAATTCTACTTGATAAGCTGAGGGCGATTGGTTTTGATTGCACATCACTAAATTGGATGAGATCTTACTTGGAGGGTAGAGAGCAAGTGGTTGACATCAACGGAACCATGTCCTCATCCCTCCCGGAGAGCTGCGGGGTTCCTCAAGGCAGCATTCTAGGGCCGTTACTGTTCCTACTATACATTAACGACATGAATGCTGCCTGTAACTGCAAACTGTTCGCTGATGACTCGGCACTCCTGATCTCGGGTGAGGACAAGTTGCAAGTTGAGGAAGCTCTCAGCGCCGAACTTTCCAAAATCCGTACCTGGCTTACCGATAACAAACTGTCACTACACCTTGGGAAAACTGAATCCATTCTCTTTGGGACCAAACATTCCCTCAGTAAGTTGAAGGTAAATGACTTCAAGGTCAAAGTCGATGACACAATCATCTCTAGTAAAGAAGAGATTACCTATTTGGGATGTATTCTTGACAAATACTTGACAGGAGAAAGCATGGCAACAAAGGTGGTCAAAAGAGTAAACCAGAGAACCAGATTTATGGGCAGAGTTTCCTCTTTTGTCAACCCTCAGGCCCTCAGGACCCTCTCAGGGGCCCTGATTCAGCCCCTTTTTGACTATGCTTGCTCCTCTTGGTACTCCAACACCTCAGTGTCACTGAAGACTAAGCTTCAAACCTCCCAAAACAAACTGATTTGACTACTTCTCGGACTGGGGCCCATGACCCACCTCTCTCCCACTCACTTTGCCAGCCTAGGCTGGCTCAGGGTGGAAGACAGGGTTAAACAACTAAAAATGGGACTGGTCTTCAAAATTGTAAATGCAGATTTGCCCGAAATGCCCCCTATACCCGCTTATCTGTCTAAATACCTCCAAAAGGTTATTGACACCCACAGTCACGAAACTAGAGGGAGCGTAAACAACAATCTGATACCACCCACCCATAAAACAAACATGGGCAAATTCTCCTTCTACAGCACAGCCACCAAGGTATGGAATAGTCCAATCTGGGAACCCAGAACCAAATAAGAATGAAAAACAGCGCCCTCTGCTGTTTGTACTATCTTACTTGGCTCTGGGACAATGGCGACGTAGCACCCGTGCGCAAAGGAAACCGGGGTTTTGGTCTGCCTTCAGCTTTCACTTCCGGTGGTGCCACTATGTTTTCATTCCCATTAACAATATTTCTACACGGAACTCTAACACCACTTCTCCCAGAGAACATGGATCGTTTTGGTTATAAGCCCACTTGTTTCTATGATGAAAGAGTAAGTTAAAATGTGAATATCTTTCCGTGGTTTTGTCTGCTCCGCGGACGCTATTGTTAAATTAGTTTGGGTTTGTTTCGAGGGGGAAAGATCGACGGACACGTGAATCCCGCCCACTACATTTGATTGGGAAAAGCGCGGCCTGCTTCCTGATCTGAAGGCACGCCCACTTGTAGCCCAGTGCGTACATGTTATGACGAGCCTTCACGACAGATTCCAACGCAGAGCAGAATCTGTTCTTGAGAGATTAGGAATAGTCTAACCCCATTTAAAACAGCCCTAAAAACGAATCTTTCTGGAGGCCACAAGAGGAGGTAGTACCAGCTTCCCGGTAGACAGACGACCCCCCTCCCCTTTTTTTGTATATATTATTTATTGTTCATGCTTTTTTTTTTTTTTTTTTTGTACATAGTGTATTTTTTCTCTGTATTTTAATGTTGATTTGAACTGTTTGGTTGCTACTATATATGTCTATGAAATTAATTCAAGGACCCCAATGGAAACGAGTCCGCAAGGACTTTTTTGGTCGGACCTTTTAGACAAAAGTATTATAAATGTAACTGTGTTGTTTTACATTCTTTTACATTCTTGCCTAATACAAATTTCAATCAATCAAAGAGGTGGGTGTGTGGCAGGACATTTATACGGGAGACAGACAAGGAGCTTTTGCATGTATTATAATACACACCAACCATGTAGATTAGAACAAAGACAGGTAGAAGCACCAATTTGTAACACATTTTGTGTCATTATACTAACTGAACGTTATTTATAATTGACGCTGTGTCATGAGTCCATGTTCAGTGGAAGGGGAGGAGAGACAGGACAGCAAATCCTTCTGTAGTTTAACGGTGACAAAGCAGCAGTGATCAGGGGCTTTGTGGCTGAGCAGGTCCACTCTATGTGCTTCTGTTCTCTACATCCATAGCAGACAGACCAGGGGTGTTGGTCTTGTTTCTGTCTCCTTGGTACCTCTCCTGACTGGAAGGAGGAGAATGAAAACAACCACTGTACTTATAGCTCATTGGCATGAGCAGTTGAAGCCCGGTTGTTGGGCTATAGCTTGGGTGTGCTCCATTCTGCATGTTGTATGGCATTGTAGATTGTCTGTGGGCAGGACAGGTGAACATGCTACCCAATATGGTCGGGACAGAGTTGTGGCATAAAGGCTTGTTGGGCCAACTCCTCTTGGACAATACATGACAATGCACAATAACTGTGTTGAGACAGTAAACACAAGCCTGCGTTCCTAATCTTCCTTTTCTCTCCTCATCCTGGAACACAGCTGTTCCCTGTTTTCACCCTGAAGTAGCCTATAGGCCGGTCAGAACGCTGAGCTAACACTGCATGTGGCACAATCCTCATATGTGATCCCTACTGGTAAAAGCGTCCCCAAGTCGCGCTGCTGGAAACAGAGAAATGGGAATTTAACTCAGATTTCTTTTGTTGTGTTTTTCGTTTTTTTCATATTAACACAGTTCAAATGTTGAAGAAGGTTTCTATTGCAAAATATAGTCGTGGGAGAATCATTAGATGGTTACATTTGTAAGGCAAAGTAGGCTCTACTAGGCTGCTTTTGAGCAAGTCTCTGTGTTACTTTTGGGGGTGGAGAGACACTTGGCCGAGATTTGCATAGAGTTTCGATTGGTCGCTAGCTAGGCATTGTACTCCGGTTTCACTGTCTGAGCCTATGGTCTGAGCACCGCAAGAGCCAGTTTTGCCAGGTTTTGTTATTATAAGTTAGCCCCCAAGATTTTATTTGAAAATAGCAGATCTATAAGCTCACAGTGCGTCTCTCGCGATGCGACGCGTTGTGAGCTTGTAGATCTGCTATTTTCAAATAGCTGATGCATACAGTAGGGTTAAAATGCTCATGTGGCCCATAGTCGCTTATTTTGGGCTTTTTTTCCTAGACCTGGTTGCTTATTGCTCTCATAGAATCTGGCAACACTGGTCTCTGGTTATGTGGCGTTGTTGCTTAACTTTAGGCGCATAGCAAAATTTGCTCTGATCTGCTCAGCAGAAAGGATTATTCATTCATTTTCCTCCTGTGTGTTTGATGACCCCCCCCCCCCCCATTTTGAGCTATACCAACCTTTCAGCTAAACAGGCCGCTCGTTTGTAATATGGAAGTATTCCACTGTATTCCACAACGTGTAGCTAGGCTAGATAGCATAGCCTCGTTAGCTCGTTGTGGCGAGTGTCTTGCCTGAACTGCAACCTGGTGTTTGGACTTTCTTCATTTACAGCCTGTACATCTACATAAACGTTCAGATCTCAAATATAAAGTGCTTAACGCGTGGCCACGGATGTTACATTATGTACGGGCCCACATAAGTACACGTATCTTCCGTATTGTTCAATAAAAAGCATTTCAATCCGATCGGTGGCCATTTTATCCATTTGCTTTCAACTACGCGACCGCATCGGTTGGGAGGTGTATTGCACTCTTGATACATTATAACTATGAGAAAATGGCCACCGATCGGATTGAAATGCTTTTTATTGAACAATGCTGAAGATACGGGTACTTATACCCACCTGAAGTGAATTGTAACATCTGTGGCCATGGGGTAAGCACTTTATATTTGAAATCTGAACGTTATGTAGATGTACAGGCTGTAAATGAACAAAGTGCAAACGCCATGTTGCAGTTCAACAAAGATGTCACGACGACGTGTAGCTGCTTATTGGCAGTGGTGGAAAGTAACTAAGTACATTTACTCAAGTACTGTACTTAAGCTCCGTTGTGAGCTTGTAGATCTGCTATTTTCAAATATTTAGTACTTTTACTTTTGGTACTTTAATAATAATAATAATAATAATAATAATAATACACTTTATTTGTATAGCACCTTTCATGACATGAAATGCAGCTCAAAGTGCTTTACAGAGCAAGAATACAATTACAGTTAGAACCAATTTAACAATAAAGCAAACAAAAATAAAATAAAATAAAATAAAATAAAAGCAAAGGCATAAAACAACATTAAAATAGGCAATACAGTGAGGAATTAAAAATCAACCAAAGAATCAGCTAAAAGCAAGAGTGAAGTAATAGGTCTTGAGCTGTGCTTTAAAGCTATCGACAGAGGCTGCCTGTCTTAAGTGTAATGGGAGTTTATTCCACACTGTCGGTCCGTAAAAGCAGAATGCTGCTTCACCGTATTTTTTATATGTCATTGTAGGCACCTCGAGCAGGTCAGCACTTGAAGACCTGAGGGCCCGGTTTGACATTTTGATGCCAATACTTTTGTACTTTTACTCAAGTAAATTTTGAATTCTGGACTTTTACTTGTAACAGAGTATTTTTATATTGCAGTATTGGTACTTTTACTTAAGTAGAGAATTTGAGTACTTTTTCCACCACTGCTTATTTGGGCTTGCTTTCAAGATTCTTTCAATGGGGGAGTGATTAGAGGAGTGGCTAGGCTGAATAAATTACCCATTGTTCACGCCCATTACCTGGAGCTGAGAGGTGCTCGAAGTGACAATTCTTTAGAAGGGATTATCTCAGTTTGCACTATTATAGATAACCAGATTCAAATGAGCACATCTTCTTCAAATATGTTCCGATTTCAATGAATGATACATCATATGAAAGCTTATATTCTGTACTTTAATAAAATCAAAAATGCCAACTTGCGGCATAAAGCATTGTACCCAGTCACATATTTGAGATTACTTAATCTCTCAAGTCAGATTCAGAGCTACGCAGCTGAATCTGTTCCCAACTCCCATTACAACATGTAGAGTTTTTGTTATTGGGAATATAAACAAACATGCACCACCGGAAAAGGAGGGCTGAGGGAGAGTGAACGGGCCGACATCCGGTCCCTATACAGGGGGAATTGGGCAATGCCCCCAGAGGCAAATTCAAAGGAAACAGTCAATGAGTTCCCAGATTGGAACATACTTGACCAATAAATGTTCTGAACGAGGTGAAAACTACTGTGAGTGGTTATTAATGCTCATCTGTGTGGCTTTGCATAAGCCGAGCGCCATCTACTGTCCCTTAACTCCACCACAATAAAACATGAAAAGAACAGCTTAAAATCCAAGGTTGTAAAAGAAGACACAACCTAAACAAGCAATACATAAATATATCTGGAGGATAACATATCTCCATCAAGCATGTGTGTTGTTGTGTTATGGCAGAGTTACTTTTGTTATTTTTGTTTAATTAATGTCCTTGATTTGATTTTCCCTTTCTCTATTCTATTCTATTCTATTTAGGGAACTATTCATTTTCATGGTGAGATGGAAGAACATCCGGGTACAGAGTCACAGTCCTCTCTACATCCCTCTCTGGAGCTCCAAGATGAAACTGATCTAAGTTCATGCTTCAGTGGTTTGTGGATAGAAGAATCCATCTCTCTGCCTCGTTCTCACAGCTTACCCTCACTGAGCCAAATTCCATGTTTAGAGAATAAGACAAGTTTCAGAGCCAAGCGGTCCCACAGCGTAAATGATGTTAGACTACTGGACAAAACACAGAAAATTTCACCTGATATCATTGTTGTAGAAAACGAGGAAAGCTACAGGATCCACTGCAACCAAGCAGGACTGTTCCAATGCAACGTGACCGACCTGGTGTTTAAGATGAAGACAGAGGGAGATGTGACTTACAGGACAGTCCACTGGGACAGAGGGCTTCTATCCCAGCTTGGCATGAAGAGGCCTGCAGGACCACTGTTTGACATCAAAGGTTTTCAGGGGTCTGTGTGTCAGTTACACTTTCCACATTGTGAGATCCTCTCCATGGGTGGAGGCAAATCCTTGTCTGTTGTCCATGTGATGGATGATGGGCACATTGAGCTGATCAAACCCCATGTGATCACAGAAACTCATGTTATCATAGATGTAACTGGATTATCTCTATTTGGTATCATCACAGAGATGTTCTACTGGCCCAGTCCTGTCCAGCCCAGTCCTGTCCAGACTGTCCAGCCCAGTCCTGTCCAGACTGTCCAGCCCTGTCCTGTCCAGACTTTCCAGCACAGTCCTGTCCAGAATGTCCCGCCCAGTCCTGTCCAGACTGTCCAGCCCAGTCCTGTCCAGACTGTCCAGCCCAGTCCTGTCCAGACTGTCCAGCCCAGTCCTGTCCAGCACAGTCCTGTCCAGACCCGTCCTGTCCAGGCATTGGTGTCACTGTTTTATGCACCACCGATTGATGATAATCATCCCAGTTCAACTCTGAAAGTGTTGCTGCTGCCTCGGAACGTTGTGCTGGATGAAGTGAAGAACAAAAGGAGGAAGCTAGTTGGAGAGGAGATTTACATTGAAAAGCCTCCCTGTAAACTAATCCCAAATCAAGAATACACCCTCTCTGTTTCACCTGAAGATGATTCCATTATAATTGAACCAGATAGAGCAATATTTGAAGTTGATGAATCATCCTATCACAATTTCACTTCAACATTTGAAGTGATTTTGGATGGAAGGTTTAAGCGTGTTAGGCTGCTTTTAAGAGACAGTAGCCCACCCATCTGTGCATGGAAAGGCTATGTAGACCTTTTAGCTGCTGCTTTAAGGAGACAACAAGTTCAGCGCACAGTGACTCGTCCAGCAGATGAGAGACTGTTGTCTGTGCGCAGCAGCTTCGTCAACAGCGTTTCAAATTCCGTTCTCAACAATATCCTGGATGAACTTTTAGAGAAGAAGGTGATAATCAAAGAAGAGTATGATACAGCCTACGTGGAGAAAGTGAAACAAGTAAAGGCACGTGTTGTCATCGATACAGTGACGAACAAAGGAACTGATGCAAGTTTAATCATGATATTCATTCTCTGTGAAACCGACCCATTCCTCTCGAAAGGTCTTGGGTTGATGTTGTAAAACGGTACAGATGTACATAAAGTACCTTCAGTATCTAGGCAATGTCCTGCATCTTTTTATCTTTTTGAAGATAAAAAGTCAAAGTTGGACACATTGAAGTTGGATTATTATAGTGTATTCATATTTTTTATGACACGATCAGCCAGAGCAACTGAAAGTAAATGAACAATTACAGGTGCTTTTTCAGAAGGGGGTGATAATCAAAGAAGAGTATGATGAAGCCTGTGTGGCGCAAGTGAAACATGAAAAGGCACGTTGTGTCATCGATACAGTGATGAGCAAAGGAACTACTGCAAGTTTAAGCATGATATTGTTTCTCTGTGAAACCGACCCATTCCTCTCTGAACATTTTAGGTTGATGTAAAACTGTGCCAATGTACTTAACACATTGATTGCCTAGATCAAGTTAACTCGTTTTTAGAATCCATCGCTTGATTGCCTAGATCGAGTTAACTCGTTTTTAGGTCTTTTCATTGGTATAAGGTAGATTGCAATCTTCCACAACTTGTGTATTAATATTAAGCTTCTACGACAAAAGAAAAGTCACATGATCGTAAAAGTCACGTGATCTGAGCAAAACACTACAAAGCCGGGTGCAGAGTTACATTCCTTGTGGCATTCTAAACAAACAACCAGCAGAGACAGACAGAGAAAGAGAGCGAGAGACGGTGACTGAGACAAAGAAGGAGCGAGACAGACAGAGAGCGATCGAGAGAGAGAGAGAGAAAGTGTGTAGTTAGGAGAGGTGAGAGTAAGATAGATATATATATACATATATATACCTATATATATATTTATATAGTATAGTAGTAGGCGTACATTTGTTATAGGTGGGAGTCGGGACTAAAACGAGTCGCTCGTTTTTAGGGACTAAAACGAGTCGCTCGTTTTTAGGCGAATATGCCGGCTGTGGGAAAGAAATGCAAGGCCAAACGGCTTCGGAGGGACCCGACCCAACGAACAATTTTGGAGACCATGTCCTTCACTGCGGGACCACCACCACCACGACCCATGGAGGACGAGAAGGATGGAGGATCCGCGGAGATAAAGGCGGAGATGAAGGCTCCCACTACCCCCGAGGGATCTGTGGTCGTGAAGCCATCTCTGTCGGTGAAAGACAGTTATGCCTTCACGACCACAGAACCCTCGTGGCGACCACCTCCGCCGCGACCACCTCCACCATCGGAGGGATCCGAGGAGGCGAAGACTGTCCCCGAGGGATCTGAGGAGACATCGGTGTCTTCGACCGTCCCCCGGCGCCAGCGGCGACCGGCACGGGGGCCTACAAAGCAACCACCTCCGCCACCACCGGAACCCGAGGGATCTGTGGTCGTGAAGCCATCTCTGTCGGTGAAAGACAGTTATGCCTTCACGACCACAGAACCCTCGTGGCGACCACCTCCACCCCTACCACCTCCCCCACCACCTGTGGAGGTATCTGAGGCTGAGCCTGAGGACACGAACCCACCGGTACCAGACATCGATCCCGGGCACGGGTTGCGTCGTAGCGGCAGACAGATAACCGCGTCGTATCGCCCAGACCCAGATACTACTGACGGTGAAGAGAGCTCCGATTCGGACTGCTCTGGCAGCTGGGAGCCAAGCCCAAGGAAAAGATGTCTGGATCCGTTTACCAGTGGTAAGAATATATATATATATATATATATATATATATATATATATATATTTTTTTAATCATATTTTACCTTTTGGTTGCACTCTGAAAATAGCAGATCTACAAGCTCACAACGCCTCGCGCTGCGACGCGTTGTGAGCTTGTAAATCGGCTATTTTTTGTACCTGATATTTGTATAAAGTCTGTGGGGCACTACTTATCAACTTTATATCAACATATAAAATGGCACCAAACAATTCAATCGCATCACAATGTAGTGCTTTTATATTGTTATGATCATTGAATGGTGCCATTTTATATTTTGTCCCTAAAAACGACTAAAACGAGTCGCTAAAAACGACTTGTTTTTAGGCGAATATGGCTTAGGCGAATATGGCTATTTCTTACCTGATATTTGTATAAAGTCTGTGGGGCACTACTTACTTATATCAACATATAAAATGGCACCAAACAATTCAATCGTATCACAATGTAGTGCTTTTATATTGTTATGATCATTGAATGGTGCCATTTTATATTTAGTCCCTAAAAACGACTCGTTTTTAGGGACTAAAACGAGTCGCTAAAAACGACTCGTTTTTAGGCGAATATGCCTATTTTGGAGACCATGTCCTTCACTGCTCCCTCGGGACCACCACCGTTATGATCATTGAATGGTGCCATTTTATATTTTGATGAATTGAATACCTATGAATGGTTTCATCCCTTTTAGACAAATTGTTTGACTGGGCCTGTAACAACTGGAGGTGTGTGTAACACCTTATTTATATATGGACAATGTAGCCCGGTGTGGATTTCTAGGATATTGCACTCTGGGGTCAGCCAGTTATAAAATATGTTGTACTTATTTGCATTCAGATTTACCACAGTAATACAAAATTACTAAAACCCCACTCTGCAATGATAAATGTCATTCATTCTAAGTTCCACAAAGTAATGCACCACCACATGCTGGCAGTGAAGATCATTGTACATCGTATTTACCAAACTATTTGATGTTTTACTTTGATTTCAGACATGATGGATTTGGAGGAAGCAGGGCCATCGTGTTCAACCGCAGTACCACCTGTCGGCCGTAAAAGAGGTAAGACCGTTTTCACAGCTGGTACCACACAACATGATTTTGACAACACATTTTGTTTCAAACATTTTCTGTAGACTGTTGGTTTTTATAGATGGCATTTTCTTCATAACGGGTCCATTTGGTTCCATTCTAAATGACCATTACAGTACAATGTTATTTCTGCCAGTAATGTCACACACACAATGATATGTTGTGCCATGTTGTACTTATTTGCATTCAGATTTACCACAGTAATACAAAATTACTAAAACCCCACTCTGCAATGATAAATGTCATTCATTCTAAGTTCCACAAAGTAATGCACCACCACATGCTGGCAGTGAAGATCATTGTACATCGTATTTACCAAACTATTTGATGTTTTACTTTGATTTCAGACATGATGGATTTGGAGGAAGCAGGGCCATCGTGTTCAACCGCAGTACCACCTGTCGGCCGTAAAAGAGGTAAGACCGTTTTCACAGCTGTACCACACATGATTTTGACAACACATTTTGATTCAGTTTTAGTCATAGTCTGTTGAATAAAATTCCATTTAGTTTTAGTCATATTTTCATATAAATCAACACTGCCACACAAATAAAAAAATATGTATTTTATGGTAATTGTGTATTTCTGTAATTCACAGGACGTGGTGGTAGGCCCCCAGCTGTAGCGCATGTGTGGAAGGACACAGATTGGGAAGCTAGGGCAGACATCCCCTTCACCGCTAGTCCAGGTCCTCGAAATGCTGCAGCTGAGTTGCAGTCGACCATTCCTGTTGACTTTCTGGCGCTTTTCCTCACTGATGAGCTGCTAGGGATGATCGTTGAGCAAACTAACATTTATGCTCTAGCGTTCATCCAGGCCAGGTCTGATGAAGAAGTGGCGCAGCATCCACATAGCAGAGTGAAGGACTGGAAATCGGTTTCAGTGGGAGAACTGAAAATCTTTTTCGCCCTGTTGTTCCTCACTGGCCTTGTGCGAAAGCCTGATCTAGTGCACTATTGGTCGACCGATGACCCTCTACTCACACCGTTCTTCGGCCAAAACATGCCACGCAACAGGTTCCAGATTATCTGGCGGTTTCTTCACTTCACGAACAATGAGGCTGACGCTGCTGCTGCTGCCGCTGCTGCGGAAGCTGCTGGCGAGGTTGCTGTTGTTGACAGGCTTTGTAAAATCAACCCGGTCTTGCTCTACCTAACAGACAAATTCAAGGAGATGTTTGTTCCAGGTCGCAACATCAGCATCGATGAGGGGATGCTTCTGTGGAGGGGACGCCTAGCCTTCAGAGTGTACAACCCACAGAAGCCCACCAAGTATGGAATAAAGTCATACATTTTGTGTGATTCTGGAATGGGGTACTGCTACGCAATGAAGCCATATTCTGGACAGTACTCTTCCCTAATAGACACAGTCACTTTTCTGTTGCAGGGTCTTACAGGGTACGGGTTTTCTTTCTTTATGGACAACTACTATAACTCAGTGGCCCTGTATGAACTCCTCCTTCAGAACAACACGCATGCCTGTGGTACTATGAGGCTCAAAAGAGGTGAACCACAAGCCATGAAGGATGTGACGATGTCCAGCCTGAAAGTGGGAGAACGGAAGATGCTTCACAATGGCAAAGTGATGTTATTGGCCTGGCGAGACAAACGCATCGTTCGATTGATCACAACCCAGCACAAGGATGAAAATGTGAAAGCCATATAAAGTGTGTTCAAATGTGTGTGTGTGTGTGTGTGTGTGTGTGTGTGTGTGTGTGTGTGTGTGTGTGTGTGTGTGTGTGTGTGTGTGTGTGTGTGTGTGTGTGTGTGTGTGTGTGTGTGTGTGAAAAATGATAATGGTGTGTAAAAACAAACTCAAACATTTGGCACAGATAATGCCAAGTCTTGACACACACACACACACACACACACACACACACACATAGGCAAAGATTTTATTTGTATTTATTTATTTTGCACTAATTGCACCATTTATTGATGTTGAACTTGGAATGATTATTATTTATTTTATTATATAGTAAAAAAAAATCGACTGAAAATAGTCACTTCAGTGTTCATGTTCATTCACTTTGGAGTGAAACAGAGCGATAAATGTACAATCTAAAGCATATTTCTTTTATAAACAAATATTGTTTACATGACAATGTCAATGAAGGCGCAACATAAATGTCAAAGACTTTTGAAATCATTTTATGCATCTAAAGTGTGTCCTTTTACTAAAACGCTCATAACTCTGAATCTAAAGAAAAAGGTCTGTTTTTGGTGAAACCAAGCTGTATTCAACTACCTCTAGCTAAAGAACGGAACATGCTATCAACTCACTTTTTTTTCAGATGAAAGAAGAGATTCTAAGCTTCGTTTTGAGATATTCCATTTGTTTATAGTCATAACACAAAAAATTCTGTGAGTCCTCAAATATGAGTCAGAATGGTCAAAATTCCTGGCATTGGCTGATCCTGTTATAGAAAAACCTCTGGCAGTCAATGTGTTAAGTTGGACACACTGAAGTTGGATCATTATATTTAACTATTATCTTCTTTATGACATGATCATCCAGAGCAACTTCAAAGTAAACGAGCAATGACAGGTGCAATGCCTTGCTCAAGGACACTTCAACAGGGTGCCTGGCTACGGCATGGACACACATTGACTGTTTCAGAGATTAAACACAGGATGTTTCGACCACGACCTCAGGACACAAAGATTTGACAAATGTGAGCAGGCCTGGTGTTTCGGGCATCAACTCGCGAGTTGAAAAACAGTAGAAACTAGCTAAATAACTTTTTTTTTTTTGGCAGATTTTCGTTTTTTTCCATATTAACACAGTTCGAATGTTGAGGAAGCTTTCAATCCCAACAGATATCCGTTTTAGAATCATTAAGTGGTTTAAATTACATTACAAAAACAGTAGTGTTTCTGTGTGTTTCTGTCGGTCTTGTGGGGGCGGAGAGTGGTTTTAACTTGCAGGGACAACATTAGCATGAGTGGTTTTGGTTGGTCGTTGGCCCATTGTTCTCCGGTTACAAGCCTAATCCCCGCCCATCAGTTTCGCTCCTCTCTGTGGTGGTGTAAAGTAAGTAACTAAGTACGTTTACTCAAGTACTGTACTTAAGTACAATTTTGAGGTATTTTTACTTTACTGTAAAAATACAGACTTGAGGTACATCATCAAGGCAGCACATATCAATATCCCAGCCTCCGCCATCTGCATAGCACATGCACACATCTTGTATGTAAGTAGTACAGTAAGTACATTAAGCTTCACCATGTGGGGTTCAACTGAGGAATGTTTGTCCATATTGTAGATTTACAGACAAACCGACTAGATTAAGTCGGTTTGTTGCCTCAGGTTGAATATTCAACCTGAGGCTGAAACTAACTTCACCACGGTGGGAAGCGGCTAGCCCTGGTCCAGAGCGTTAGTGAGTTCCCTCTAATGCCCTGGAAGACCCAGGGCTCTGCGCTTGTACAAGGAATTACACTGCCCTGCGAGGGCTCAAGAGTAGTGAAAATAAACAAAACCATTTCGCTACTCACTGAAACAAAGGCTGTTTTGTGTTGTTGAAAGTCTATTCTCGGAGGTGGGAAGCCTCTCAGCACCCCACCTACTCTGTAAAATACACTTTTTGGGCAGAAAATAAAATATGTCCGCGAGACGGAGATTATTTTGATTTACTCCACAGTGCCCTCTACAGATTTGGTTAATGGTAAGTTCAAATTGTCCAGATCTGTCCAGCACAGTCCTGTCCAGACTGTCCAACACAGTCCTCTCCAGACTGTCCAACACAGTCCTGTCCAGACTGTCCAACACAGTCCTGTCCAGACTGTCCAGCACAGTCCTGTCCAGACTGTCCAGCAAAGTCCTGTCCAGCCCCGTGCTGTCCAGGCATTGATGTCACTGTTTTATGCACCACCGATTGATGATAATCATCCCAGTTCAACTCTGAAAGTGTTGCTGCTGCCTCGGAACGTTGTGCTGGATGAAGTGAAGAACAAAAGGAGGAAGCTAGTTGGAGAAGAGATTTACATTGAAAAGCCTCCCTGTAAACTAATCCCAAATCAAGAATACACCCTCTCTGTTTCACCTGAAGATGATTCCATTATAATTGAACCAGATAGAGCAATATTTGAAGTTGATGAATCATCCTATCACAATTTCATTTCAACATTTGAAGTGATTTTGGATGGAAGGTTTAAGCGTGTTAGGCTGCTTTTAAGAGACAGTAGCCCACCCATCTGTGCATGGAAAGGCTATGTAGACCTTTTAGCTGCTGCTTTAAGGAGACAACAAGTTCAGCGCACAGTGACTCGTCCAGCAGAAGAGAGACTGTTGTCTGTGCGCAGCAGCTTCGTCAACAGCGTTTCAAATCCCGTTCTCAACAATATCCTGGATGAACTTTTAGAGAAGAAGGTGATAATCAAAGAAGAGTATGATACAGCCTACGTGGAGAAAGTGAAACAAGTGCAGGCAGGCAGACCCACTCAAGTCAAGTTATTGGACAGATGCTCTACCAGTTGAGCTAGCTGTTGGCTGAGAGATACAGGTTTCCTGGTGGTTTTAACCTGTTTTTCTGGAAGTCAGTCTTCAAAGGAAAGCATCATTGCAGATGTCAGTCAATTTATCCGCTGCCCCAAATTACCGGGGACACTTGACTTGAGTGGGAATCGAACCCACTCAAGTCAAGTCAAGTTATTGGACAGATGCTCTTCCAGTTGAGCTAGCTGTTGGCTGAGAGATACAGGTTTCCTGGTGGTTTTAACCTGTTTTTCTGGAAGTCAGTCTGCAATGGAAAGCATCGTTACAGATATCAGTCAATTTATCCACTGCCCCAACTTACCGGGGACACTTGACTTGAGTGGGAACCGAACCCACTCAAGTCAAGTCAAGTTAATGGACAAATGCTCTTCCAGTTGAGCTAGCTGTTGGCTGAGAAATACGGGTTTCCTGGTGGTTTTAACTTGTTTTTCTTGAAGTTAGTCTGCAAAGGAAAGCGTCACAGTAAAGACTCCAGTGAGATTCGAACCCATGGCCTCTGGATCATGGGACCAGCAGATACCTCACTGAGCTACCTGCTGGTTGATACAATACAGCTTTTCTTCTCTTTTGACTTGAACAACAAACAAGACAAATAATTAAAACAAAACATTGTAACAGCATAAATATAAATATTTTTCATGGGGACTCCTGACACTACGTCTTTTCACATTGGGGTCCACTGCCCAAATACATGTCAATTTGGGTGGTTGACAACAAACGGTTTTAGAACCACAAATTCCAAGGAGACAGCTGTAGGTGAATGGATAGAGTGACTGACTAGTGAGCCAAAGGTAACAAGTTCAAGGCTCAACCACAGCAGCAAGCCAGGATGTCCCTGAGCAGGACATTTCTAACTGCTCCTCTGAGGGCGAGACGTGGATAGTCGTCACTCACTGACAGCCAATAGAATCGCATCAGGTTTTCCAAACGCAAAGGCCCTGTAGTATCAATGTCCAGTCAACAGGAGGCAGCATACCACGGTAGGGCCACTTTGAGGCCAGCACACATCAAAACAGTATACTTGGCCACCAATAAAGCTTTTCTAGTAAACCGTTACTATCAGCTCCTGCCCCGCGACGAGACGGCCGCCTCTGGGCGTGGCGGCGGTAGGGGCATCCCTGTCGATCATGGTAGTGAAAGCCAGCCAATGTGATTCAGTATGCTTTAGCATGTCCATTGTATTGCAATATATAGAAGTGATTCCAGAGAGTTAAAATGTATGGGGGTCGTGGTCTAATAAAAATGGAATAGAGTCTGCACACTGGAAAAAGTTCTGCTTTGTATTTATTGAGTTTGTCAACGTTTCGGCCTGTTCAGACCTTCATTACGACATATACAGTATAAGTCCTGATGGGTATAATGCCTATCAAAGTAAGGGTCCTTGAAAGTAAAAAGGTTAAGAATCACTGAAACTATTTATTTTCAAAAAAACATGAACCAGATATTTACTCTTTTGCTTTACAATTGCTTTACAATTTTCTTATCATGCTAATTGTCATTTGTCAGCTTTCAATTGTGTGAGAAAATATGATCATAGTTTCAGAGAATCAAGAGGGATTTATTTTGTCACTTATACTGACATTATTGAAATGTTTATGCCATTATGTTTTGCAGAGACTGCTAATACAACACAATACAAAAAGATAATAAAAACGTAATAATTCTGGATATAATGAAATACAAAAAAACATATATATATATATATATATATATACACATTATAGGTAAGACAGAGGTAAATATTGTACAGGTAGAACGGCAGGTATGACAGAACTCTTAAGGCATTGGTTCTCAAAGTGGGGTCCGGGGACCCCCAGGGGTCCTTGGGGGTGTTCCAGGGGGTCCCCAGCAAAATGTGTTAATATAGCATCATAATTATTTTAACCGTTTATACTTTGGCTATTCAAAAATAGCAGATATACAAGCTCATAGCGCGGCACCGAGTGCTGCGCTATGAGCTTGTAGATCTGCTATTTTTGAAACATTTTATAACTTTGTGCAAATCTTTGAATATAATATTTTTTAAAGCGAACATTTGTAACTCAAATCTTTGCTTCTGGGGGTCCCTGGAACAACATATTTTGACATGGGGTCCGGGGCCAAATACATATCATTTTGGGGGTCCTTGAAATGAAAAAGTTTGAGAACCACTGTCTTAAGGCATATATGATATTTTTGTGCAAGAAGCGGAAGTCATACATGTACATCAAATGTGCTAGAAGCAGCCATCATTCACAGTATATAAAAAATCACACCCTGTGTGAAGTGGGCGGTGTACCAATGATGTACAAAAAATAAATAATTATATAACTAAATAACTATAAATATATTTATTGAAACAGTCTTTATGAAAGTTATATTCCGATGTACAATGGTTAAAAAAAATACAATATATTTACATATATAGATATTAAATTATTTATTTAAAAAAAAACATTTTCTGTTATACATTATTGAAAAAATATATATATTTTGACAATTTATTTTGCCCAAATAAAACACAAAAAGAAAAATGAAATAAAACTATGTTATCTTATCCATTTCTAAAAAACAAAGAAGAGATAGGTTTCTCTCACTAAAGTTGAAGTATACTAATAACTGTATCTTAGTTAATAATATCAGTAATATTCAGTACACTAGTATTTATTCTAGTTTCATTCTGGTGTCGTTCTATTTTCATTCTATTCGAAAATATATGTTTTGTTAAAATTAAGTTCAGTAATATTTGTTTGAAAGATAATTCATCTGTATTTCGTAATGCTGCCAATTTCTCTGCATTGCAACCTAACAGAATTTCAGCCATCTTGTCGAAACAAATTACCCAGACTGAATCGGTCAAATCTTTAATTTTCAATTTCAATGCAAATTTGTAAATAAATATTCTAATGTGTTTGCATTTTCCACAATAAAAATCATAATCCCTCTCTGTAATTTTGGTTAGACATTCTGGACATGCTTGATAAATGCAGTTTTCTATATCGACGTCAATAATCTCACCCACTAATTTGTAGTAATTAATTACTTCTATCTGTCCTTCTGCTGAATTCTTAATTTCTTTCAATGTTTTCCAGGTGAAAAATTCATCCGATGAATTTAGAGTTAAACATTCTATTTCTAAAGATTTATTCATGTTCTTATACCAATTTTTAAGAAATAGTGTTTGTTCAATGTCGGGATTCAAAATAATGTTCGAAATGAATGATGCTGATAGTGATCTACCTTTGTAATCTGAGATGCATGCTGATTTTATAACTAAAATTGAATCTGAAGTTCCTTTAAATGACACTGCTGTGTCCCCCCAAAGTGTTAATGTAACTTTCGTATAACTGTCGTCTAATAAATCCATGGTTCTTCTGGCTAGTATTTTGTTTTTTGTAGTTCTGATATTTGATACATCATTAACGTTCGTGATAATTCCAATTAAATCAACAGTTTCTTTTTCATTCATCTTTTTCAACTTATCTATCTTCACAAAGTCAAACGTCATCTTCGGTTTAATTGCAATGGAATTACAAAGTTCAATTGTGGTATCCTGTGTCAATACTATTTCGTATTCATGCATTGAAGAATAATTCTTGTTAGATGGCTTTATCTTTCCGTTTGAAATACGATAAACGTTTCCTTCTTGAACTTTGCTGAAAAAATTGTCTGTATCTTTATCATATGCAGTAATTCGAATTTGGCCAGTATCGTCATTTAAATTAAAACTGAATAATTTACCGTTTCCATTACTAAAGGGAATAATGTTCGATTTCAACATTACGATACCTTGAATTAACAATTTTTTCCAACTCTTGATTTCAGCAATAGGAATAATGGATGTATTTCTTGTAATAATTGGTGTATGTTGCTCAGTATGTCCATATTTTTCAGCATTGTGTGGGATGTGCGCATCTGTACTACTACATGTATGAATAATAGAACTATCAAGTCTGATAGATGGTGATGTATGTCTCATAATAGGTGTATGTTTTTCTCTATGTTCAAGTTCTTCAGCATTGTCTGTGATTCTATTAATGGTGTTGCATAGTGTCTTCTCAGCTATCTTCATTTTTGGATTTGTAGTTGCTGTTCTTGACTTCTTTCGAGTTGGTGCTTTTCCATTTGAGTCCAATTGACGTTTTGGCATTCTAAAAATGATAGATTGAATCAATACTTTTCGATATTAAAACTTTAAGGGTAATCCTTGATATAATTACAAACTTCTTCTTTTGCAGAATATATAGTGTCTGATGATGATGTGATGATGACATTACTACATTATAGTGATGTCATAATGAATTCGTTATGCCTATTTACTCAGGCTGTTGAGGTTCGACAATGTTTGAGATATTATCTAAGCAGTTGTTAGTGTCAGTTAACTTTACTGTTATCATCACAGTATCATGATCTCTGGCTGTGTAATATGAACTGTAGATAGAGGTCTCAGCAGTGAAGTTTTTATTATTCCTGAAGTAGGCATGGTCTAGGTGTCCTCCGTCGAAATGAGTTGCTTCTTTTATGAGTTGTTCGAATTGTATTTGCTGAAGAATTTGAGAAATGTGATTGTTACAGTTTTCGGCAAAACATATGTTGAAATCACCACAGATAAGAGTTGTTTTCACAGGGTTAATTAAAAGTAGCAAATTATTGATTAAGGCTTGATTCCCTTTGCTTTTGTAGACAGAGATTATGTCTATGTCTGCTGACCAAATCATGGTGATTTGCATAGTATCATCGTTGAAGTCTCTTTGATGTTGAAATTTCTGTGTTCTGTAGTAAGTAGCTAATCCTTTGCCAAGTCCCTCACTGTTTAGATGGAGTGTAAAGCCATTAATCTGCAAAAATGGGTCATCATTGTTGTTGTGTTTGAGCCATGTTTCACTGAAACATAAAATGTCAGCATAAGCTAGAACAGGGTCTACTTTAATTTCACACAGTTTGTCTACTAGGGAATGACAGTTGAGAGCTATTACTTTTAGAGCCCAGTCTTTAGTGTTTTCCCATTGTGTAGGGTTCATGTTGATGGATACTTTCTCCATTCTTCTTAGTTCCTGTAGGGCATTTCTATCTGCAAGTAGCTTTTCTTCTGGTAGACATTTAATGATGTACAGTTGTTCTAAGGAAGGAACTCTACTCAACATCACATATCCCATAGCTGGCTGGAAAATTGTAGTTAAGTCCATTGCTGCTTTTTGCGGTTTAGGAATTTCTTGTCCTTGGAATTTATGGCATGTTGCAGCATAGCAAACTACCAGTGGAAATTGATAAACTGTTGCAGTGCTAGATGCATGAGATTCTTTATTTAACAAGCTATATGAGAATTCTACTTTTTGTACTGGTGTACAGTCTGCGTATTTGATCTGTACTGCTCGTTGGGTTTTCCGTCTGTTTGCCCCTTGATATTCTTCATCGAATTTGATCATCAGTTGTATGACCTTTTGTTGTTGATCTTTGATTACTGCAACAAGGGTTCCTCTTGAACCATTGGTCAAACCATCAAGAGTGTCCAAATTATGAATTAGCATGACTTGAGCATTTATCTTGATTCTCAAAGTTTGTAGAAATGCTGAATTCCCAACTGTTCCTTTTGTGTTCACTCTAGGTTGAAAATTTGGAATTGTAGGATGATGATTAATGGCTTCTATTTCAATCAGTTCAGTTGTAAGTTCATTTAGTCTTATATTGTTATGTTTGTTCACTGCTGCGTTAGTGCAACTAATGTATGTTGCACCAATAGTGTCACAATGGCCTTCAGGTCTGACTCTGGTAGTTAGAATTTCTAAATCCTTTTCAGTCTGCAGACCAACTCTTATTCTGTTCAGAATATTAGCATATGTATGGTCATCTCCTTGTCTGTGATTTTCTTCGAGTGTAATTATGTCAACATTTTTCCAATGAGATTGAATGTTAAACGGTATTTTGTAGTCTTCACAGTGGGGTTCAGCAAAAATATTATTTGCTTGACATGGTTTCAGTTGCATGAGATCACCGAAGAAGAACATTGCAAGTCCTCCAAATATCTTCTTAGGTTGGAGCATGATTTCCCGAAGTCGAAGATCAAGCATGTAGAGCATATCTGCTTTCACCATAGAAATTTCATCTACAATAACGGCTTTGAGGTTTGTAAGCTGTATTCTTGTGTTGTCTCGTTTCTTATCAGTCAATGGATAGTGCTTATTACCAAAGTTGAATCCAAATGTTGTGTGTAATGTCTGTCCTCGAACTTTACAGGCTGCTGTTCCAGTTGGGGCAGTGACCAACACATATGGGTATTCAGGGTTGTCCCCAGCTTTGTGTAGAATATAATGAAGCCATTGTTTCAGGATGTTGATTACAGTAGATTTGCCACAGCCTGCTCCACCATTCACCATTAGTAGTGGAGCTTTCGGTAGAGGGTTTTTGTCTTTAAATGACTTAACAATATCTCTTGCATATCTTATGCCTTTTTCTACAACCTTCCTCTGATAAAAGTCAAGGTTTCTTGTATTTCTCCACAGAACATCTTTTGTTTCTATTTCAATCGGTCGAAATGTTCTTTCCAATTGATTGTCTTCCTTTAGTAGTTCATGATTGTTAGGATCAAGATGAGAGAAATTAGGGTAAGGTAAAGGACCATTCAGATTGCAGTCAAGAATTTCTTGTTCTCCTGTTGGATTTAACATATTTTCCATTTCTTGTTTTCGTGTAGACTCGTTTATTACCAGTCTTACTTCTTCCATGCTCTGTAGGTGTTCCATGACATACTTTTTAACCATCATTATTTCTTGCTGTAGGTTTTTGTATTTTCCTTTTTTTTCATTCTCATCACAAATACTATCAATTGTTGCAAGATGTTTGTCAATATCTTCTTCTTGACGATATGGTTTATATAGGAGTAATTCTGAGAACCAATATGATTGTGTGTCTTTGCTTTTATTAAATTTTGACATTCTCATAACACGGGGTTTGGTCCTCTTTTTCATGAATGGTGCTTCACCTGGATGTAGTTGTCTAAGTTTAAAAAATTGTGGAAGGGGTTTATGAGATATTCCTTCATGAAAAGTAATGAAGAAATGTAGTTTGTCTTTACAATTAGCATGTGATGGAGGAATTCCTTCAGGATGCCATGTTCTTGCTGTGTCAGTCCAAGCAGGAGAGTACATTTTGGCAAATTGGGCTAAGCAAATGTCTTCCATATGTGTTGGTCTTCTTTCATATTTAGTGACAATGTCATATTTCTCTACATATTGTCCTTCTCTTCCTGAAATCCTAATTTTGGTAGTATCATTGTACTGTTGATTATCATCAACTCTAAGGAGAAATTTGCTTCTTTCTTCTCTACGATTTGTTGGAACGAATACTGTAGTGATATTTGAGTCTCTAAAGTGGAAATCTGGGAAGATTTTATAGACTGCTTCTGCTTCTCCCATCTGTCGGTGTGATATGAAGGTATTCATGAGTGTTAACATCCTTTCTTTCAAATTACTGGAATCTTTTTCTTTTAAGGCATCAAGAAGAATCTTCATTGTACCAGTATCATCCTTTGTGTAGTATTCAGAAATATAGGTTATGACGGCATGGAAGTCTAGTGTAACTTGCAGATCTGTGTTGCCATTCCAGGCTTCAGCCCATTCAGGATTGTAGGAATTGACAAATATTTCATCTATGTCCCTGGCCATAATGAGAGAATAGCCTACCTTATTGATTTTCAAAGCTTCTAAATAGCAATTAAAATTTGTTTCATTCAGACCTGCCTGTTTTAGGACTTCCTTAATCCTCTTCTCTCTATTTGCTTCATATTCATCTTTGTTATTTGGATTAATGATTGGGAATTTCTGAAGGATGTTGGATATTATGTCATTGTTCAGTAGTATTTCCTTTACTGTTTCTAGTAACTTCTCATATTTTTTTTCGTTTGTTGCATCTGCTTTCAATGTATCACTTACTAGTTTGTATGGTGAAGATAATAAAGTAATCCATACAGGGAACTTTGGGAAGAAGAATCTACAAGTTGTATTGTATTTTCTACAAGCTTTTGTGTGCTTGTGACAATTAACTTCTTTTACTATTTGACACACCTTTTTACCTACAATAGCAGGACTGAGACTAACAGAAGTAAAAGTGTTAGCAAAGTTAATGACGGCTCTTTCTTCATAGTCTTCTAAGTCAGTTTGGGTTTGGAACTTCTTGAAAGCTGTATTGAGACCAAAGAACTGAAAAGTCTTGAGAAGGTTATTTGACTCCAAATTAAATAAATGCAGTTTATCGAGGAATGGAAGCAAATTGTTTTTAGTGTCTTCATCTACTATATCCTTTTTAACAATGACAGTATTAAGAACTTCTTTAATTATTCTTCGTACATCCACAGTTTTCTTCTTGGTAACCAAATTATCAATGTCATGAATGTTTCTTCCATCATAAATTTTTAGTTCCATTTTGTTCATATCCACCCAGAGAACTCCATGATTGTGACCGGCTCCTCTACCTTGGAATTCCAATTTGGTTGAGTAGTATTCCACGGACATTGGATTGTGAGAATTCAGTATAATGTCTTGAATGAAGGTGTGCACTCTGTGTTTGTAATTTCTTGTAGCAGTTACAACATTCTTTCTGAGAATTTCATGGATTGACTGAGCTTCTTCTGTTTTCAGATATTCTTTTAAAGAAAGAGAACATTTACCTCCGTTGAAAATAACTTTTGTTATTTCTTCTTCATTTTCTTCTCGTAAATAATTATCTATGGTTATGTTTTGCAAGACATATTCAATCTTCAAATTATTTTCTCTTAAAATGCAAGTGATATTTTCTTCCCAACGCATGTCCGCACAGCTGACAGTGAAGAAGAAATGGAATGGACCAAGGTTGTCCAATCTTGCCATCATTTCATGTTTACCTTTTTTGTGGTAACTTGGAGTATTAGAGATATTGTCAAACACAGAAAAAGCATTTTCAAGTTGGTATATAGTTTCTCCTGCTGTTGATGTGGACTTTTTTCCTCTCATGAATGAAACATTAATATTTCTTTGAAGCTGTTTCTTTTCAATATAGGCCAGTGCTGCAAAAAGGTAGCTGGGATCATCTCTGAATCTTGAATCTATGTTTCTCAGTCTTTGAATGAAATAGTATTGATCAGTGAGGTTGGCTTGTCTTGGATAGTGTAGGTTGAATTTTCCATCAGGATGCTTCATTGGAAAAGCCATGGAATCCCAATCTTTACTGTGAAGGATATTTTCTGGAATTTTTCCTTCACCAGGTGCAAATGTAATTACATGAGATCCTATATGTTTTTTTTCATCATGAAATGCTTCCGGGAATCTTGGTGTTGCACAAACTGATTGGTCATAATCAATTTGAAATTTTCTGATTGGGTCATTTTGCCTGTATTCTACTTCCTCTTTTTCATCATCATTTTCTACATTATCAGTGTCTGTTGTAATGTCATCAACAATAACATCAGCAATTTCATCTTCATTTACATATAGCAGTTTTGAACCTGTTGGATCTATATGTTTACACTCTTCTTTAAAGGTTAATGGATCTGTGTAGAATTGATAGTGAGGATTTCCAGTGTCTTTTAGAAATTGCATTGCTTTGAATAGCTGCTCAGGATTTATAGTTGTGTAGTGAACATAATTTTTGTATATCTTTTTACGTTTCAACTTAACATCAATGGTAGTTATTCCTGCCTGAGATGGAGTTCTGGGAAGACTGTGCAGAGTGTTCATTACATCATTATCTTCTATGGGAATATTAATAAGTCTGTCTCGTGTAGCTGGCATTAATGAAGTGGGAAGTCTAAATATCTTTTGAAACAAAATCTTTTTGGCAATAAGATTGTTTGCTAATTCTGTCAGCTGCAAATGTTTGGGTACAGAGGTTACTTTTAAACCATTAGCTGCAGACATAGGTGGCATTTCTCCCTTTGTAAGATATCTCTTACAGGTGTCACAAACATACCAGTTTAAAATAGAATCAATGTAAACACTGAACTTTGGATCCTTCAATTTGCTTTCAAATATTTCTTCAAATAATCTCTTATTTTTGTCATTGCATACCTTCTCAATAGTGTTCAGGACATTGTCATCAATAATGGAAACTCCTTTGTCAAACATCATTTGTTCACACGAGCAACATGGAAATATTGGACCATATTTGACAGTGGTTTTGAAGTTTTTTAGCCTCTGTTGTTGTGTAAGTCCTTTTGCCAAATCACCACTTCTAGGAAGACTCTTACTTTTCTCAAACATCTTCCTTTTAGCGATTATCTTGGCTACTGTGTTCTCAGAAATCTTAACTGCAGCGGCAATTATTTTGTAATTCTGGCCAGATCTGTGTTTTGCCACAATTCTATCTTTGAACTCTTCCGGAATACCTTTTGATCTTACCATTATCATTTTATCCTTTTCCTTTTTTGGGTTCTTCTTTACGTTTCCCATCAATTCTCGTCTCAAATCATTCTTGCTTTTCTCAAACATCTTCCATTTACCGATTATCTTGGCTACTGTGTGCCAGGAAATCTTAACTGCAGCGGCAATTACTTTGTAAGTTTGGCCAGATCTGTGCTTTGCCACAATTCTGTCTTTCATCTCTTCTAGAATACGCTTTGATCTTTTATCCTTTTGCTTTTCCTTTTTTGGGTTCTTCTTTACGTTTCTCACCAAGTCTCGTCTCTTGCATGAAATTCTTCTGTAACCTTGGACAAATCTATGCTTTGTTACAATTCCATCTTTAACTTTTTCTAATATATCCTTTGATCTTAAAGAGCCACTTCTAAGAAGACTTTCTATCTTCTTCGCAATATCGGTTTTCCCTTTTCTCATTTCAGCCATAGTGATCTTTGACTATTAATAGTCAGTAATATACTAGTGTTACATCACAAGTGGTTTTAGATTAGTTTCGTCATATGTATCACTAGCCAATCACAACATGTGTCTTGCTAGCTAATCACAATACTGAATGGAGTCGATCAATCATATACAAAGTAAAAATAAATACATTTATTGAAACACTCTTTATGATGGACAAACCCATAACTTGAAAAAAACCAATTTATGGTTTTTTTCAAGTTATGGTTGCTTATATAGGACTATGCACATGTGTCATGTAACACTGGCCAATCACAGTCCTGAATAGATTGTGATTGGCCAGTCACAGCGCAGGATAATTCTACAAATTTCCTGGGCCCGGATCACAGCGCAGGAAAATGTACATTTTTCCAAATCTCACTTATAGGGGCGGTTTCACCGCCCAAAAATATCCAAGAAGCAGAAGCCAACATACAATATGAATGGAATTTCACTTGTCTATGTACAGTACATACATTTTGCAAATAGCTGCTCAGGATTCTTTACAGTTTAGATTCAGTTCTTTCAGACCTTGTCCATGATCAGGGCAGTAAGAGCTGCTGGGAAAAATGGGGGGGGGGGGGGGACGTTGGCATATCTCTCATTTCTTCCTCTCTGCTGTCCACCTATCCTTCTCCATGGCATAGAAGGAGGATTGTTGGAATTCCTTCCATGACATCTCCTTTGCCATGCCTTTGTACAATAAAAGCACTTTTGGTGGACAGTAAATGTATACTTCCCAGTCACTCCTGGAAACCCAGTATGGATATGCGGACTATTTGGCCCCCGCTTGAGCCCCTGGCGGCAGAAACGGCAAAGTCGTCCGCTAGGTTGAGTGTCTGGGAGTTTCCTCTTTCTCTGGGCTTTGGCCTCCACTCTCTGTTTTGTTGAGACCAGTTGAGACCGGAAAATAACATGTACTCTTCCAGGGAAATAGGACATTCTTCTGTGCATGTTTGCCTATCACAAATGAAGAAGAGAAAGTATTAGATTCATACATTAGACATATTTATTTTGAAACAAGTTGATATTCTTAATTATATTATAAATATATAGTGTGTGAGTCAAGCCAAGGCTCGTGATTCATAGCTCTGTAAATGCCCAGGGCTATCAGAGATGTCTTGTGTCCCACATTATAGTTTATTTAAGCTTCATTCACAACACAGCTTATATCATGGGCCTCAACAAATGGTAAACTTCACTGCTGGCTTGTGGTGGACATTTTTGTCAAAATTCAATTTTTGCCATGGACATACAAATGAGCAGACAATAATATTACCAGAAACACATAAAGAGCCATATAGTGGGAGAAATATGTGAAAAAGTTGTTCACTTCCGGCAGAAAGTGTGAAATTTTGCACCTAGGGGTATTTTTGGGCGCTGAATTCAAAAATTGCCGGATCCAAGAAGTCAGACCAAAGCGTCTGACTTATTAATTAGATAATTAGCATATTTGCTGCAAATATGCTAGTTATGTAATTAATTATGCACAATACAAAAATGTACATGGCAGAAATGGATTCTACGGGAAAAAACACATAAGAATCAACTGAGAAAAGTTTGGTACACCCTTTTATCGAATTGTTATATATATCATTATGCCAATTGATTCCTCCCCACACACAGTGTGTTGTCACTGCTGTTGTATTCTACTGACTCACCTGCCAGTGAGGAGCCCCCACCGGGAGGACGTTACATTTATTTCTCATTAACTTGTTTATTTAATCTGTCCTACTCTGTTCTTCTTGGAAGCATTGTCCTGAACAGAAACACAAAGTTCTGTGCATGGTAG
This sequence comes from Gymnoscopelus braueri, assembly GCF_963280865.1. Lineage (NCBI taxonomy): Eukaryota > Metazoa > Chordata > Actinopteri > Myctophiformes > Myctophidae > Gymnoscopelus > Gymnoscopelus braueri. The sequence continues at coordinate 5,414,217 of NC_137623.1, forward strand.
ATTAGGCGCAAAACATTTGCATTTTCCAGCACACCGTTTTTTACACATGCATTTGATCAGCTCTCGACACCCTTTAGACGCCACCTCTGCCATCACCGTCCAAAATGGACACCAGCCATCGTCCTAACTTTTCACCCATCCCCAATCTGCAGGTGAAGGAATCTCTGGGTTGGCAATTTGGGACTGTCCCCAGATGTGACCAGCTTGAAATACTGCTCTCTTCACATGACGAAGTGCCTCCTTTGTGGGTGGAATATTTTCCACTTTGCGATTTCCATGAGCAAATAGCTGCTTGCGTGCCTCGTTCACTTTCTTCCCCCGCTGGTAGGCGTGCCAGGCATGTAGCAACATTCGCGAATCAGCCTCTTCATGTGTATGTACATGGTTGAAGTTGAGAAACATCAGAAGGGGGGCTTCTTCATAGGTTGTGAGAAGTGTTTTCCCATCTGGAACAACCATTGTTTCTAGAGCAGCAGAATAATGTCTTTTTGTTGGAATCTACTCGAAGGAAGCTACTCCAGTTTCGTGGCACGGATGTCTGTTCAGTCACATGGAGTGGTATGCCGATGCCACGACCAAGCCTGGTTCCTTCCTTACGTGTCCCACACCACATCAACACGCATCACAGACTCCTCATTCAACTTTCGTGCAATGTACGGAAGGAACTGTTTGTGTGTTGCAAGGAACGTCTACGGTACGTACGGTACAGTACAGTACAGTACAGTACAGTACAGTACAGTACGGTAGAGTACAGTAGAGTACAGTACAGTACAGTACAGACCGTACAGTACAGTACCGTACAGTACCGTACAGTACCGTACAGTACAGTACAGTACAGTACAGTACAGTAGAGTACAGTACAGTACAGTAGAGTACAGTAGAGTACAGTAGAGTAGAGTAGAGTACAGTACAGTACAGACCGTACAGTACAGTACAGTACAGTACAGTACAGTACAGTACAGTACAGTACAGTACAGTAGAGTAGAGTAGAGTACAGTACAGTATAGTAGAGTACAGTACAGTACAGTACAGTACAGACCGTACAGTACAGTACAGTACAGTACATTACAGTACAGTACAGTACAGTACAGTACGTACAGTACAGACCGTACAGTACAGTACAGTACAGTACGTACAGTACAGTACAGTACAGTACAGTACAGTACAGTACAGTACGTACAGTACAGTACAGTACAGTACCGTACCGTACAGTACAGTACAGTACGAACTGCGCATGCGTCGCATGTGCCCGTGTGTGTGCGCACACGCTGGCTCTGTGTGTGCGCGCACGAGACGACTCGCGCTAAACGTTGCGTGTGTGTGTGTTTGCGACGGGACCCGGGGGGTTCCGCGACGGGGGGGTGTGTGGGGGGTTGCCCGTGGGGGGGGGTGACCGCGGGGGGTGCCGCGGGGGGACCCGCGGGGGGACCGCGCTACAGGACGTGCAATAACCTTCACCGGGTATGGTCTAGTTCTCAGTAATTACAACAATTCCGCCATCACCTTTCACAATAGCGTTCTGCTGTTCATGCATCTGATCGTGTGCCAAAGCAGAGAACTTGTGCAATGACAAAGTTCCCCTTGACAAATTCACGATGGGTATCTGGGGAATCATTTGGAAGTTCCTGATGGTCCGTTACATGCACTGTCAACCATCTAATATGCTATTTTTGAAGAATGAGTTTTGCTACAAAAATATTAAATAAGTGTGAACCCAGTAATATGATCTCATGTGAAAGAATACCCCTGAAAACATAGGTAGAGACACCAACATCATGAGGCTCAGATGAAGCACTTTGGAGTAACACTGGTTTCAATCAAATTTGCCATAAAAACAGACCGTAATCTGCTAAATTAATCTACAGAAACTGAAAATGTCAAAGTATTGCTGCATTACAATTTGGATTTCATCAAAACAAACTTGTTTCACATTCAAAAGTGATGAGGTGTCAAAGATTGGAATACAAAACCTAATTGAACCAAAAACGTTGGCGGCCATCTTTAATTCTCATTTTACGACCAGATCCCATGGGAAAAGTGCTTGGATCCGGCAAAATTTGAAATCGGCATACTTCAAACATGCCATATGCAAATTTTCACACTTTCTGCCGGAAGTGAACAACTGAGCCTTTTTTTGTTACATATTTCCCTCACTAATAGCCTTAAACTACCTTTACAGGTCTGTAACTCTGAGTGTACAAATGGAACCAAACCCATTTGTGCACTCTCAGAGTTATGGGGGTCCTTGAAGATAAAAAGTTAGAGTACCACTGTCCTAGTGGACTCCTAATGTGCCATAGCGTCATAGTAAATCAGTGTCATACATATTCTGAAGAAAACCCAGAGACTGACACTCAGTAATTGGGTCTTATGATCAAAACAAGAACTATATTATAATGTTATGTTATGTAAAAAACAAACAAAACAAACATTTGCCACAGACAAATTGATGATCATGACAATCCCTACAAATAACTTAAATATGCAAAGCATATTACTGAAATATACAAAGAAACCCTGATTGACAATGACGGAATCAATAATGAAAATAAACAATGTAAAAATATGGTTAACACAGGCCATACATATCCTTAATAAAGGGGAACTTTAAATGTATTTTTATGTATGAACATTTTTTCATTGTTATTGTTTCGCCCAAAATGCTATAGGTTGAAAGGTGTTCAAAAAAGCATGCATGTGTAAATATGTTTCATCCAGCTGTGAGATAGGTCATGTAAAGGGGGGAGGGGGGTGCATGGAAGGAGAGGTGGGGCAAATCAAGTGTGATTTTGGACAAACCTACAATGATTTAATTGTGTTAATTGTCTCAGACACACAGGGCACTTAAAGCTTCCTCAACAGTGTGGATAATAATAAGATATACAAGATTTAAAAATGTTAAAGATAGAAGTAAAACAGTAGTAGTGGTAGGTAAAACACTGTGCGACTCTGAACAGCTGTACCATGGTTCACATGACGCTCGTCTGTCACAAGCGTCATGGCGCTACTTGTTCCTGATTTTGGAAATGTTTACATTTACAACCCGTACATCTACATAAACGTTCAAATTTCAAATATAAAGTGATGACCCTACGGCCATGGATGTAAAAAGTTAAAACGCCTTGGTCTAAGTACCCGTATCTTCCGTATTTTTCAATAAAAAGCTTTTTAATCCAATCGGTGGCCATTTTTTCATATGCTTTCAAAACCGCGACCCTATCGGTTGGGAGGTGTACTGCACTCTGATACATTATAACTGTATAAAAAATGGCCATCGATCGGATTAAAATGCTTCTTTATTACACAATACGGAAGGTACGGGTACTTAAACCCAGACGTTTTAACTTGTTACATCCATGGCCGTGGGGTCAGCACTTTATATTTGAAATGTTAACGTTTATGTAGGTGTACGGGTTGTAAATGAGGAAATGTCAAAAAACAGGAACAAGTAATGCCATGACTGTCATGATATGACGGTCATGTTGGAACCCATTTAAAATGTACGTTCCGTGACCATTTTCTTAATCAAACATGGCCAACACAGCATTCTGACTAAACGTACTACTGTATGTCATGCACGTGTTTAGTAGTGTACTTTTGCGTTCTATCGTTAAATACAAACATATTTGCCAGTCTTAAATGGGTCCTGTCCTGTCCGCACTAGAGCTAAAAGCAAGATGGTTGCTCCTGCAAAACTGAGCTAGCCTTTGATTGGCTGGCAGAGTGAGGAACAGTGCCACAGACCTGCCATAGAGATAAAACGGTGGCCAAACACGGTATTGCATCCGTAGTGAGTTAAGACTACCATAGACTTTGCATTGAAAATGTTAAGGGCGAGTTAAAGGTATAGTAGGCAACATTAAGCCTATATTTGAAAAATACCTCTATATATATATTTTGCATTTTTTCCCCTCTATCAGCCACTATATAATGATGCTGGGGTGTTTTCCTGCATTGAAAAACACTCCTCTTTCTGAAATCCGTATTTTCCCTACTATTTAGGTTACACATCCGGGTATCCGGTGCGTAAATTCACGCACGCATGTGCGCATCCGTGTCCGTGTGAACTTTTTACTTTCGGTTTTAAAATGCTCTCAAACTTCGTTTTTTAGGCACATCATTTACTTTTCAAAAAGCGTTTGGATAGAATTTAGTTCATATATGTGGTCAATTTGTCATGAAAGAGCCTATTTAAAAATAAAAATTCAGAGAACCGGCAGGGGCGGGCAGTTCCGCGAATTGTATCCGAATAAAGTAACCTATATTCGGCATGGCCCGTTTAGAAGTCTGCTTACTCTATGGAAGTCCTCCGTGCGTCACCCCCTGGTGGTCGGGGAAACGAACTGCTGGATTTTTTCCCTTTGTTTATCTCTGAATCGCCTACAATCCCTTTAAGCTTAACATTTCCCAGTGAGGGCAGACATCAACTGGGTAAAGCTGAAAGCTGCATTTCCCCCAAAGGATCAAATAGGTATTATCAGGAGTGAAATGGCTGTGTTTTTTCACCCCAACTGCATAGGACAGCAGTTTTATGTCTGTTTACATGTATGTTACTTTCAGTGATGGAGACAAACCGCACAGACATTCACTGTATTTTAGTACATTTTGTAAACTTATGACTCTGAGTATAGTATAGTCTGACTAAAACCAATAATACATTTGTCTAACTTTTTTAATTTTTTAACAACTTAGTATAGTCAGATTTTTTTTTTTTTTTTTACACAACTTACATTTTGTAAAGCTTCACTCTGACTTAGTATAGTCTGCCTTTTGTTTCCTTTTTTTTCTGACGTTATTTTAATCAGAGTGCCATAGCTGAGTGGTTAGTGGGCCTGGCTGGTGAACCAGAGGTCCTGGATGTCCTGGGTACGATTTCAGGTCAGGTCAACAATGTGGCAATGTGTGTGCCTTAGAATTATTTGAGGCTGCTAGTTGATAAAGTGCAGAGGACACAATTCACGTATGTGCATAACAATATATACTTAACGAGCACACTGATGTTATTGCCACTACTTATTCGGACGTTTTTTGACCCCTAACTAGTCCTTCATACTTTTAGCTACAAACTCCGTTCCAACTCTACAACGTTCGGCCTACTTAGGACATATCGGCTACCATTTGAATTTTAGAGATATTTCACTTTTAATTGCTAAAAATACCTTAGACCTTTAGAAGATTTAAAACCTTTAGAACCTTAAAGCTTTAAAACCTTTAGAACCTTAAACCTTTTCCCCCGTTCTGAATTCCCACAGACGTGTTTAATATCGCGTGTTAAATAAGAATTGTGTTCCAAAAAAGAACAAATGACCCCGGTGGTTTTACTCTTATGGATATGAAGCATCAACTGACGGTGAGAAAACGCTAATGTTACTTATGCCGAATTAGTAACATTTTCGCCAGAAATGGACTGTTTGAAATATGAGTGACTGTCTATCATAAACGATACAGAGCCACCTCCCTGACAATATCGCCGAGGAAGTTTGTTTACTTTTGGACCACAATTCTTATATGAGACGATTCTATGATGACCCAATGTTATTCTCCATAGAGAAATTACTTTACGACCCAGGGGATGGACGAGTGACGCGAGGACTTCTGTACTCTATAGAGTGACAATAAACACCTTAAGGAGTGGTGACTGTTCTAATAATGGGTTAACATGTGCATGTACAAACTGGATTTATCCACTAGAGGGCAGTGTTGCCCTTCCACCTCGGTCCGGTATGCCTCTCGGTCGGTCGGAAGGAAGGAAAGAACGATCGATTATAACAATAGGGTGTCAAGGAAACAAGCTCAACCTTTTCATCATCAGAGACAACAGGAATGGAATAGATGTTTTCACATATCGATGGCCAAAACGCAAAACCTCCTATCTGAAAAATTAACATTGTTGGGAAAATGAAAAAGAAAACTACAAAATGTTGTATCTTTTTTGCACAATGCTATTTTTTTATGATACCCATCACATAATTCACCGTTTCTGGATTTCTGGATTATATTACAATAGTATATGTTAATTACACTGATTTCATATTGCAAATGCAGATAGGAGGTTTTCCCCCACTTTTCCTGGATAATTCTGCAGATAGGAGCTTTTGCACTGTGATGTTAAGTGATTGCATAACTAAATAATGATAAATAGTACAGGCTGTAAATACATACATTTACAGCTGCAAACAGTTGCATCAGTGGTGTGGTCTAGGTTTGTTTTTTGAGGTATACAATAATCATTCCCTGCACGAGATGCGCGTGGTCGTGGGTATACGCTAGCGCATTTTCAATGGTTGAAATGGTTAGTAGACTGTATACGCTTTTTTCTAAAAACAACAACAATTAGGTGGACTACAAAACAACTGGCCCAGGCACCCCTCGACATAATCCCCCCTATACCCTCAACTCCACCACCTGAACTACCCCCCCACTCCCACGACCCCCATTCCCCCAACCAGCACAACACACCCCCCAAACCCCACCCACCCAAACCCTCATGCCCTCCAACTCCCCTAACTCATACAACTGGATCACCAACCTTGTGTCCGGTGTGGATAGTGGAATAGTATTTAAGACATTGAATGTCTTAAAGAGCCTATAAGCAAGGAGGAAAGACGGATGCCTTGACCCTAGAATCACCACAGCCAGGGAGAAGATGAGAGCAGCACACAGGGACTTTGTCGCTGACCAAAAAGGAGAGGGTCTGAGGGAGGAATATAAGTGGAGGAAGGAGGAGCTATATCAAGTGTTTGCAACTGGAACAACGGGAGCTGACCCAAAAGATCAGGGACATTAAAGAGGTGCATGTTAACCAGAAACATGGCAAGAGCTGGAAGCTCATCAATGACTTTTCTGGCAGAAGCTCTTCTCAGACTTCCAAGATCTGGGGAGAAAGCGCAGAGGAACGAGTTGAAACATGGTACCAGCACTTCAAAACACTCCTAGGAAATCCTCCTTCAACCGAAGAAGAGGATGATCCGATGCTCCTGTTTTCCATGACCTTCCCAAACCAGACGGTTCACCATGGATGAGTACCAGAGGGCCAAGGCTACTATCAAGTGAGGCAAGAGCTGCGGGGAAGATGGAGTGACAGCAGAGGTTCTGATGTATGTGCCCATAGACGAGGTGGTGTTGGATTTTATCAAGCACACACGTCTAGCAAGCTGCCGAAGCTGTGGAGCAAAATGATCATCGATCCAGTACCAAAGTCAGGCGAACTCACCAAGGCATTAGCCTGAGCTCACAAGTTGCCAAGACGGCTAACAGGAAGATCCTCAACCGTCTTAGACCCATGTTAGACCCTGTAATGAGAAACTCGGGCAGATACTGGTGCTGAGGAGGATACTGGAAGGAGTAAGGAGCGGAATCTTTCAGTGGTGATCACCTTCATGACTTCCAAAAGGCTTTTGGCACCATCCACCGGGGGAATCTGATGAACATTCTCCGGGCCTCAAGAGGCGGCTGTTCGTATAGCTACAGTGGAGTCAGTACTGCTGTATGGGGCTGAGACATGGACCGTCACAGCACAACAGGGAAGGGCCTTGGATGGAGTCTACACAAGAATGCTATGAATGGCACTAGGAGTCACATGGACGGACCACATCAGAAATGTGGTCCTCTACAGGAACCAACCATGGGTCACAGACAAAGTCAGAGAGAGAAGGATGAGGCAGAGCACTGCGTCAGGGACCCATAACTAGTGGCAAGCAAACTAACACTATGAGAGCCAACCCAGGGCAAAGCCAGGAGAGACAAGAAGTGCACCACCTATGTAGATGCACTTCGGCGTAACAGCTTAACCAACAATACTGTAGAGCTCAAGACCCTGATGCTAGATAGGAGAGTGTGGAGGGCAGCGATTCAGGAGTCCCAAGTTGGTGTTGGCTAGACCACACTCACACATCGCATCGCAAAGACCCTATTCTATATGATCCGGCCTAACTGACCCATGCCCCCCTCAACATAATCCCCCCCATACCCTCTACCCCCAACTCCACCACCTGCAATACTCCCCCACTCCCACAACCCCCCCCCCCCAACTGCCAGCCCACACCTCTCCACCTCCATAACTCAAAACCCCATCCCACTTCAGGGGTCCCGAGTTGGTGGTGGCTAGACCACACTCTCGCATCGCAAAGACCCTATCCTGTGTGATCCGGCCTAACTGGCCTATGCCCCCCTCAACATAATCCCCCCCATACCCTATACCCCCCAACTCCACCTACTGCAATACTCCCCCACTCCCACAATCCCCCCCCTAACTGCCAGCCCACACCTCTCCACCTCCCTAACTCAAAACCCCATCCCACTTCAGGAGTCCTGAGTTGGTGTTGGCTAGACCACACTTTCACATCACAAAGACCCTATCCTGTATGATCCGGCCTAACTGGCCTATGCCCCCCTCAACATAATCCCCCCCATACCCTCTACCCCCCAACTCCACCACCTGCAATACTCCCCCACTCCCACAAACCCCATACCCCCCAACTGCTAGCCCACACCTCACAACCCCCATAACTCAAAACCCCATCCCACCCCCAAATCCCACCCAACCCATTACCCCCACTCCCAGAACCCCCGGTCCCCATGCCCCCAACCAGCACACCACAACCCCCAAACTCCACCCACCCAAACCCTCATGCACCCCCCACCCCATACCCCCCCCAACCACCACCCACACCTCCCACACCCTATAACTCCAAACCCCATCCCACCCCCATACCCTCATACCCCCCAAACGACACACCACAATATTTTCACAGGGTTGTTGGCTGCCACGGTGTTCACGTGTGATTTTGATCTGCAATTAATAAAAAATCACGACAATGACGTTCACATTTAAGCAGCAATGACAACCTCTAACCACAAGTTCAAAATGTTCAATGCCAAAACCTCCTATCTATACCTAAAAATGACCTCCTATCTACATTGATGCACATAGGAGGTTTTTACCTAGAAATAGTTAGGCTTACAAACAAACATTATTTTTGTTAAATAATGCTTTTTTTATGCTCATTTTGAGATCCAGACATTCTACAGTACTGTATCAAGTATTAACAACTATTACTATTATCAACTCACACTCTTGGTGTGATAAAAGTGTCACCACCTGACACTAATCATTAGCAATCAACAAGGCAATGCAATTAACTTGACAGAGTTACTAACAAATACTTAACTAGTAAGGGGGGAAGACACTTTTTTATTTTGAAAATAATAGATGATTACAAACTGAAAGACATTTAGACGGTCTACATAACATAGAATTCCCAAGTTTCAGCTCTGTCTGCTGCTCAACTAGTTCTGGTGCAGATAAGAGGTTTTGCGCTTCAACAATTTAGCACTAATTGGCACTGAACAAGATAGGAGGTTTTAGTCAAATGACTTTTTCGGACAAAATGAGGGGCGGGACTATCTTGCATAGCCTATAGTCCTCATCCACAGTGAAATCCGAAAATCATGAAATTTGCACATAGGAGGTTTTGCATTTTGGCCATCGATATACAGTATATTATTTTATTCCCACAGCGCAATAAGAGGTCATTTTTTTATGTCCCATTTTGGTCCCTGGAGGGTGCAGAATGAAAGTTTTTATTACGTCTTTATCTGACGTCTTCTGAACGTCCAATTTCAACGTCCACACCTCTATATAAGGCTTATTCTAGTCCAGATTTGGTCATTGTGGACGTCTTTTCTATGTCAAATTTAGACTAATTATAGACATCTTTTTTATACTGCTTCTAGGCTCGGTATATTCTAGTCCAAATGTGGTCATTGTGGACGTCTTTTCTACGTCAAATTTAGACTAATTATAGACATCCTTTTTTAAACTGCTTCTAGGCTCGGTGCATAACTGTAATCCCCATTTTCATAAAGTGGCCCATTTCCTGTTAATTTTCCTGTAGCTTTGTTTGATTGGCTCAGCAGAAACACAGTTGAAGGTGTATGTGTTTCCAGTTAACATGCTGCTGGGCTAATTAAACAAAGCTACAGGAAAATGAACAGGATCAAATGTTATGCCACCTTCTGAAAACTGGGAATACAGTACACGGAGGTTTACAAATAAATCACAATTCAATACACACTTATTTCCTTATTATCTCTCTGCGCAAACAAATGTTCCACAATTACAGTATTCCACAAATATTCCATATGATTGTGGAATATTTGTGGACTGGAACTAGACCCCCTGAAAGGGAGTCTAGTACGTACCTCATGACGTTTACCTTTCTGACTAATTAAGTATTCAAACAAACAGCAGATCAAGCCAGCTTTGAATTATTTTGACAGAACAGAAGCGGGACAGCCACTTAACTCCCACAATGTTGTTCCATGCTGTCTAGCTCAAGACTGAATACAGAAGGACACACACACACACACACACACACACACACACACACACACACACACACACACACACACACACACACACACACACACACACACACACACACATCACTAGGGCTGATTAAGCTTGATCCAGAACAGAACAGTTAACTTCTCTTTTTACACGTCACTAGTCCAATGAAAATAAAATAATAATAAAACATAATAGCACAGCCTACTTTGCAGGGACACCCTTTTTGCTTGGGCTGGTCCCACAACAACCGAAAAAAATTAAACAAGTGCTGCACTGAATAGCCAGTGCGCTACCAGTGTAAGGTCCAACCTGAGCTACTTTGTTGAACAGAACAGAAGACAAGTACAAAATACACAATACTGTACAATACTGTGACACCAAGATCCCCCACAATGGACATTGAAAGTTCAAGTTAAACCAGTCCTGAGTGCCTGCTGTATGTCCTCCGCCTCCCCTTCTTGAGGTGGTCTGTGGCATGCTGTCTTATGAGGTCCTCTGTGGCTTCTGGGTCGAATTTCATGACTGCATCTGCATAGTAGAAAAAGACAATAAAAAATGTGCAACATGCTGTCCTAGTCCCTATCTGACATAATACACAGATTGATCTACAAAATAACTAGAAATTAAAGTTTTCACATCATTGTAGTGGAGTAAAAGTACAGTGTTTGTCTCTGAGATGTAGTGGAGTAGAAGTAAAATGATTGAAAATACTCCAGTAAAGTAGTAAAGTTCCTCAAAATTGTACTCAAGTGCAGTACTTCAGTACATGTACTTAGTTACTTTACACCACAGGCCTGCATAGCCAGTCTCAGCATCACAAACAAACACAGCTCAATAATACAACACGTTCCCTTCACATCACACAACACTTCATCCTGACTTGTTGCTTTATCAAAGAACATTATAGTGAAATTACCAGTGGTGGAAAGTAACTAAGTACATTTACCCAAGGACTGTACTTAAGATTTTGGGGTATTTTTTACTTTACTTGAGTATTTTCAATACTCTTACTTCTACTCCACTACATCTCAGAAGCAAATATTGGGGAGGGCCCAAAAAATGGAGGGCTCAAATAGGCCGCCCCTCTCTCCCTCTTTGCTTCCTAGGGAGTGTGGAGCAATAACATACCTGGCTTCTATGACAGGTTTTCTCAAAGTGGGCTGTGGTGGAAAAAGTACTCACATTTTTTTTTTAAGTATAAGTAGCAATACTGCATTGTAGAAATAAATAAAGAAGTAAAAGTCCGGAATTCAGAATTGACTTGAGTAAAAGTACAAAAGTATTGGTATCAAAATGTACTTAAAGTACCAAAAGTAAAAGTACAAACATTTTTGAAAATAGCCGATCTACAAGCTCACAACGCGTCGCAAGGCGACGCGTAGTGAGCTTGTAGATCGCCTATTTTTGGCTAATGTTCCCCCCAGAATAGGGATGCTGGGGTTCAAGTGGTTAAACTCAAGTATAAAGTTATTTTCACTCTGTCCTAAAGGAAACTGATATTATCTCAAGTCGTCCCCCGTGACATGCTGTATCTTTGGGGGAAAATGTTTTACCTAGTGTAATATGGCATAAATGTAAGGTGCTATGAAGTAACAATGTCATTCAGGTGCCAGGGGACCCCCATAAGAGAAGATTTTTGTTCCGGCTCTAGCAGTGATTCTCAACCATTTTAATGAGACCCCCAGTTTGACATGCATTATTAGGCTACGGACCCCCATTTAATGGCATTTCTGTCTCTGCATGGGACCCCAATTTATATTGTAAAACCTATGTTGGTTCCATTTGCACACTCTCTGAGTTACAGACCCATAAGGGTCCATTTGGTTACCAACTATCTATCATCTAGCTGGGGACCCCCTGGAACTCCCTCAAGGACCCCACTTTGAGACCCCACTTTGAGAACCACTGGTTTACAGGGAGGACCTGAGACCAGTGTTGCCAGATTCTGTGAGAGAAACAAGCAACCAGGTCTAGTAAAACAAGCCCAAAATAAGTGACTATGGGCCACATGAGCACTTTCAACATATATATCATCAGCTATTTGAAAATAGCCGATCTACAAGCTCGCAACGCGTCGCGATGCGACAAGTTGTTGGGCTTGTAGATCGGCTATTTTCAAATAAAATCTTGGGAGAAAATTCTAATAAGCAGACCTGGCAACGCTGCCTGAGACAAAACAGGTTGAGAACCATGTGACCACTGACTGCCTTCTAGGGACCGTCTGACAAATTATATGACAATAAATAACGACTGAGAGAAAGACTTTTATTTTAATTGAACAAAAAGTTTAGTGCAGTTCTAGCCAACAAAGACAATTCAGTCAAAGTAAAATAAGACAAAATAAGCCATCACACTATTATAGAAACGTCAATGGACGTCAATGGTCAATGGAACGTCAAGCTGCGTTTTGGCCATCGATATAATAATAATCAAAATCCACAAAATAACTATAGCAACTCAAATAATTGTAGTGGAGTAAAAGTACAATATTTACCTCTGAGATGTAGTTGAGTAGAAGTAAAAGTACCAAAAAATTGAAATACTCCAGTAGAGTAAAAAAGTACCTCAAAATTGTACTTGAGTACATTACTTGAGTAGATGTACTTATTTACTTTACACCACTGCACTCACTTGAATGCAAAATATACAACAGCATGGCTATAGCAGCAACATATCACGCATCACGTCTCACCACATATCTGCGTTTATACTGATTATTCCACAACAAAAAAGGTATAGAAAAGGGATGAAGAGATATGGGTGAGAGAGGTGAAAGGAATGTGGACAACAACATTATATCAGCCCATCGTAGTCGTAATGTCAGCCACACTTTCTTTTCTTCTTCTCTTTTCCCTCCAGATAAGAAGCAGTTATCAAATCAGTTGGTATTGCTACAGCCACGGTGACAGGAAGGCCTAAGGGGTGAGCGAGTGCCAAGCGATAATGTTACCCTTGGAAAATACATGTTTTAATCCACATTCCCTGCCAGAGGGTTTTTTTTATTTTACTTCCCCCAGTGCCAGTGTTTAATTTTTTTTTACACAGGAGCCGAGATACAGGATTTTAAAGTAATAAGTTAACCAAGGAGTGAAAGGAGCTAGAAATCTTTGGATCGTGATATCTCTGGTTCTGTGTGGATAAATTGAAAAAAAAAAAGACCAAAAAAAAAAACTTTTTTTTTTTTTTTTTGAAAAACGGTTATACTCGTGGATGGCAGTAAACGGGTGTATTTTTCATCAACGGTTATACTCGTGATTGGCAGGTAAAGTGTTAAGACCTGGAACGCATCTGATGTGTCATTTTAAGATTTCTTTGGCTATTAAAAAAATAGCAGATTTACAAGCTCGTTGCGCGGCATGAGTGCCGCGCTACGAGCTTGTAGATCTGCTATTTTTTGGAACATTTGTGGAACGTTTGTGCATATCTTTGAATATATGTTTTAAAGCGAACATTTATAACTCCGATCTGTGCATCTGGGGGTCCCTGGAACAACATATTTTGAGATGGGGGTCTACGTACATACATAGATCATTTTGGGGGTCCTTGACATGGAAAAGTTGGAGCACCACTGATATATAATATAATAATAATAAAGATTTGAACACAAATCTTCACGATTTTTCAAAAATAAATAGCAGATCTACATGCTCATAGCGCGGCACTCGGTGCCGCACTTTGAGCTTGTAGATCTGCCATTTTTGAATAGCTATGGACATCTTACAATGCACTCGGTGCACGCTATGAGCTTGTATATCTTAAAATGACACAGCATGCGTTCCCGGTCTAAATGGATTAAACCTTTGCATCCACTGGCAGCTGTTGTATTGTGTTGGCTTCTCCCTGTACGTTCCACTGTGTTTATAGCATTTATTATAGAAAATAACAACTCTGTCTGTCTAACACTTATTGTTACTTATAATAATTTATGTCTAAATCATACAAGAAAACAGGAAAATAAAGCCCAGGTGATTTGCTTATAATGTGCAACACTGTTTTCTCACTCAGCACAGCAGTAAACACCCAACATACAGTATAAGTAGTATCTGCATATTTCTAAAGTGACAATCTAAGGATTGTAAGACATTTTTAACACCTCTAAATCAATGAAATGAGGGCATTACTGCATCAAAAGTCATCAACAAACTATACAATAAAAACATTTATAAAAACATTCAACATTTCTAATATTACCTAAGACAGAGGCAAACGAATTGGAAAAATAGCTGATCTACAAGCTTACAGCTTGTACTGTAGAGCAGCTGTTTTCACAATATTTATCTGTGGAACTGAGTCAAACACAATGTAATGCGTCAACTCAATAGGGGGTCCCAAGCAAAGGTAGTTAACATAGCATCATAATCATGTTTCCATTTATATGTCGGCTATTCAAAAATAACAGATACACAAGCTCACAGTGCGTCACTTCGTGCTGCGCTGCGAGCTTGTAGATCTGCTATTTTTGAGATTTTTAGAAAAATATCAGATATTTTTTTGAAAAAAAAATTAATCATCTTTGAACATTAATCTTCTCTTTTGGGGGTCCCTGGCACAAAATTGGAAAAAGTTTGAGAACTACAGATTTAATATAAGTGGGAAAGGACAAAAAACATGCAGGGAGACAAACATACACAACTCACAGCTCAGCCCCTTTGGAGCCACTCTGTGAAACATTGAAGTCAGGTGTTAACCCATATAGACCAGGGAAGAATCTGTGTCATTTTTAGATTTCTTTGGCTATTAAAAAATAGCAGATATACAAGCTCATAGCGCGGCACCGAGTGCCGCGCTATGAGCGTGTAGATCTGCTTTTTTGAAAAATCGTGAACATGTGTGCGAATCTTTGAATAATATTCAAAGATTTAAAAAAAAAACTATATATATATATAGTTTTTTTTTTAAGCTAACTTTTTTTTTAACTCAAATCTTTGCTTCTGGGGATTCTACGAAATGTCTTCTATATCCTAACAGTTTTTGGAAAAAAAATATGTTGCTATTATATACTGGTTCTGAAACATTTTTTCATGTCAAGGACCACCCAAAATGTATTTGGCCCCAAGACCCCCCATCTCAAAATATTTTGTTCCAGGGACCCCCCAGAAGCAAAAATGTGAGTTACAAATGTTCACTTTAAAAATATATATATATATATTCAAGTTTTTGCACAACTTTTCTTTTGTTGGGACAACGAGCTGCACCTGCCCCTCATTAACTCCCAATTAACCCTCTGCTGTGTGTATGCGTGCTGGGCCGTGTGTGTCAGTAGGCAAGGGGGGGAAACCAGAGCCCTGCTCTCTACCACACGGGAGGTTTGCTAACATTCTGGACAGGTTTTCTTTCTTCCAACGGGAGAAACTGAATACATTTTTGGGAGGTTTAATTTAGTTTGGGGGACCTTTGTGTTTGAGCACTTGTTTCAAGATCAAATAAAGGTTGTTCATGTTTCTGCATTCTCTCTAGGTCATCCTCAGACATCAGAATATATATATATTTTTTCCCTCTAAATTTTTATCCCACGATTTTGCAACCCAATTGTTTTACACCCAGTGCCAATTGTCTATGTAATCCTGGGCACTACCTTCCCTCTGCCAACCTAGGGAGGCTAGGGCCGAGCTCATGCCTCCTTCAATGCATGAGAGGCGAGCCAACTGACCTTCTTATCTCCTGACAGGGGAGAGTTTCCCTGGTTGGACGTAGCGCGTGGAAGGAACACGTTATTCCAATCAGTTCCTTTCCCCTCCATCAGGCGCCCCGGCTGGCCAGGGGGAGGCAGTATAGTGACCAGGATTACTGCATGTTTTTGTGAGGGTACCTACCCTATAACCTGACTCTGTCAAATGGAAGAAGCTTGCGACACACATTTTGTTTCACAGCCTACTTCCATCTGAGACTCCTGAAGCAGAATCGATGACAGACGGCATTTTAATTGTTTCAAGCTACTTGGCAGGTGATTGGATGATCCTGCCCCTAGCAGCCGCTGATTGGTTCTAACACGCAGCGGACCGGGCAGCTTTACTCCCTGAGCGATCCCAGATCTCCTTCCTGAAATCAAATGCAAATGAGATTTCCGGAGGGAGGGGGGTTTACCAGGCTACCTACCCTAGGGAACACGGGGAGAACATGCAAACTCCACACAGAAAGTTCCTTTCACCAACCCCACCTAGGGTATGGGCACTGATGACGCGGAGGAGAGAACACGCCCACAGCGCCCACAGCGTCCCCTGCGGGAATCGAACCAGGACCTTCTAGCTGTGAGGCGACAGCACTACCGACTGCGCCACTGTGCCCCGAAACAGAATCAGGTTTATTGTCACATCACAGGTTTACAAAGTAAAAAAGTGGGTGAAATTCGTTTTCGTCCCATCATAACGTTATTTCCATAGAAAGAAGAGGGGGGGTGGGGGGGGGGAGTGGGAAAGGAGATCAAACAAGAGAACAACAAAAACAAACAAGTTATCTACATAATTTAGTACCTGAGACCATGAGATATGGTATATAAGGTGCAATATGTCAGTGCGCGTCGACCGCATAATCCACATAAGGTAGACTGACCTACAGGCATATTCAAATTGTGTTGCAGATTAAACTTTTTCATAGATGTCATAGATATGGTAGCTTCATAGACCTGTTTGACAGCACCATGTCATCAGTGTTGTGTTGGATTCATGTTAATGTGTAATTCCAGACATTTAACCGTCAACACTTAGTAAACGTAATCTTTGGCTCTGTACTTGGTCTGCTCTTTTTTCCCCTCTACTACACCAAACCTCTTTAAGCTCACAATGCCTTGTAGCGCGAGGCCTTGTGAGCTTGTAGATCTGCTATTTTTGGCTAAAGTTCTCTTTAGAATAGCGCGAGGTGTTGTGAGCTTGTAGATCTGCTATTTTTGGCAAAAGTTCTCCTTAGAATTGGGGTTCAAGTGGTTTATGTAAAAAATAATATCCTATCACCCAAATATTTGGCGCCCCCCCACTGTAGTAACTCTGAGGACCCCCTAGGGGTCCCGGACCCCCTGTTGAAGACCCCTGCTGCTCTACACTTTACCATTTAAATTAAAAAAAGGACTATAACTAAAATATTGCATTACAAAAGAAAAGAGAGAGATGTAAGAGTGCTGTTTTCCCATTGTTAACATACAAATTATATACACTTTTATCTTTTTATCCTATATATCTCCCGGTTTTCTCCTATCAAAGTCTGCTGCAGAAAAGAGATGAAACCAGTCGAAAAATGATGGCAGTTTAATTATCTTTTTCCAGGAGAAGCGTGAGGGTCAGATGGCGATGATAATACATACAATTACACACAGCGGGCTGACAGCTATTTCAAATACTAAGAAAAAACACTGTACAAAGAATGACAGGTTTTATAATTATGTTCATTATATGGAGCAGTGATACAACCGTGAGGCAAAGCAAGGGAAGGCAGTTGTATTTGTATAATAGCACATTTCAACAACAATTCAGCTAGCAAGAGAACCAGGGGGTGCACGCGCATTTGCGGTTGGAGCCCCCAGGCTCTGGAACCTGGAAAGTCCCTCCCTGCTTAAAGGGATAGTTCACCCCCAAAATGTTTAAAAAATCTATGGATTAGTCACCCCATGGAGACTTGAATTCATGGATATTTTTTAGTTTTTGTCGCATTCCTAAGCTAATAATTTGATGACCAGCGGACCGGTAGGCAGCGGTTCCGGTAGGAGACTCTTTGTGTCCGCTGCTGGTCCGCTGCTGGTCATCAAATTATTGGCTTTGGAATGCAAAAAAATTAATAAAAATCAATCAATGAATAAATTCAAGTCTCCATGGGGTGACTAATCGATATCATTCTTCCTTTTTTTTGGGTGAACTATCCCTTTAAAATAAATAAGAGTAGCAGCAGACCTGCAGTTTTCTGTGATTGTTCCAGACAGGGGCGCAGATTTATGTCCGCGCTACTGGGTGCGCTTTAATGCGGTTAATTTGGTTAATTTGGTACAAAAAATGTACTCCATGAAGTGCAGATGTCAGAGGTGTTTTTTTTTTCCTTTTTTGTGATGAGTTTGTGATGGGTGCTCGTCATTTCTCCGGGGTGCTTTAGCCCCCGAGGCACCCACTGTATCGGCGCCCTCGGTTCCAGATATGTGGAGCATTAAAAATGTAACGTTTTGCAGATGACCTGAGAGATCTGGATGGTTCATGATATCGCACAATATCAGAAAATGTATTTACCGTAACAAAAAAAATGGTGAGTTTTTTTCCTCAACTCCATCGTTTACAATATAGTTCAAGGGGTCTTCAACGTTTTCAGGCCAAGGACCCCCTAGCTGAGAGAGAGATGAAGCAGGGACCCCCCTCTGTATTGTATAAAATTGTGTTTTAGATAAACTTTTGCTGCTCTTTTTTCCCTCTACACCTATAACTCTTTGACAAAAATAGCCGATCTACAAGCTCACAACGCCTCGCAGCGCGAGGCGTTGTGAGCTTGTAGATCTGCTATTTTTGGCTAAAGTTCTCCTCAGAAAAGGGATGCTAGGGTTGAAGTGGTTAATGTAAAAGGAAAATATCCTATCACACAAAGATTTGGCGGACCCCCTATAGTATCTCTGAGGACTCCCTAGGGGTCCCGGACCCCCTGTTGAAGACCCCTGATCTAGTTGATATCAACATTCATAGTATGTACCAAAGTACCAAACAGTAGCAAAACAGAGTGAATTTCAGCCGCAAGTGAGACTTGACTTTTGACAGAAATAATTGTCTGTTTATGAAACTCACCACAGAATCTCACCACTATGTGCTACAGCAACAATAACACTTCATTAAAATGCCTTCATTAATTCTCTCCTCTTTACAATGAGAGTTCTGCCCTTCAGTTCATAACAACAGCCATGCTATTTTAACAATTCCCAAACAAAGTTATACATTCCAGAGCGCACGCTAGTCTCTCCGTACGATGCTGAGCTGACTGTTAACTGTTTATACAACATACATAATATACATATAATATACTGTTACCTGTTTATACAACATACATAATATACATATAATATACTGTTACCTGTTTATACAACATACATATATACATATAATATACTGTTACCTGTTTATACAACATACATATATATAATGTACTGTTACCTATTTATACAACATGGATGGCAAAACTACTTTAAGACCTGAGGCTGATTCTACATAATGCCTTCTAAATCAGTAGTTCTCAAAATAAATTGTGCCAAGGACCCCAAAAAATGATATGTATTTGGCGGCACACACAAAGTGACTCGCTGTGAGCTTGTACATCTGCTATTTTTGAGACTACTACTGTTTTAACCCATTCAATCCGGGAACGCATCTGTGCCATTTTAGATTTCTTTGGCTATTAAAAAAATAGTAGGTATAGAAGCTCATAGCGCGGCTATGAGCTTGTAGATCTGCTATTTTTTGGAAAATCATAAAAATGTGTGCAATTTTATATATATATATATATATATATATATATATATATATATATATATATATATATATAAATATTGTTAGAGAACATTTGTAACTTAAATATTTGCGTCTGTGGATTCTACAAATCTCTTCTAAATCCTACCGGTTGTTTTGAAAAATATATATATATATTAAATAATGTCAAACATTTTCCTGTCAAGGGCCCCCAACATTATATGTATTTGGCTGCGGACCCCCATCTCAAAATATGTTGTTCCAGGGACCCCCAAGAAGCAAAGATTTGAGTTAAAAATGAAAAAATATATATATTCAAAGATTTGTAAAAAATGTTCACGATTTTTCAAACATAGCAGATCATGCCGCGCTATGGGCTTGTATCTGCTATTTTTGAATAGCCAAAGTATAAAATAATGGTTAAAGTTCTCTGAAAAACATATGTTATATACACATATAAATCTAAAATGATGGTTTGAATAGGTTAAAATGCCCTCATATACTCCTCTGCTCCCTACATCCAGCCTGCTATGCTGCTTCTCTTGTGGATTTACTGCATGGAGCTGTAACTTAAGCCGTGCAGGCAAACCACAGAATCTATCTCCACAAAGTAGTACGTTTAATGTGAGGTGAAGTGGCTTGTGAATAATTCAGTGGTGAAGGACATGTGAGGAGGAGAACTTCTCTTATAATGAGGACCGCAGCAGTGGAATGGTAAAATGAGTAGTCGTAGAATTTTTTTTATTTTATTATTATTATTATTATTACAATTCACAATTTACAATTCAGGTTATTAGCAGACGCTCTTAATCCATTTAGACCGGGAACGCAGCCATGTACGTGTCATTTTACGATTTTTTTTTGGCTATTCAAATAGCAGATATACAAGCTCATAGTGCGGCACCGAGTGCCGTGCTATGAGCTTGTAGATCTGCTATTTTTGAAAAAATCGTCCAAAATTTGGTGCAAATCTTTTAATATAATATATATAATTTTTAAAGCGAACATTTGTTACTCAAATCTTTGCTTCTGGGGATCTCTGGAACAACATATTTTTTTATATTTTATATTTTTTTATATTTTAATATTTTTTATATATTTTATATGTTTAAAAAAAACTATTAGGATTTAGAAAACATTTTTAGAATCGGCCTCAGGTCTTAATGGGTTAATCCAGAGCGACATACAGTAATCTAGGATCATAGGTAAACCAAGAACCTATCATCAGTCTAAACATTATAATATCAAAACATAAATAATAGCACATTGAGACTATACAAACTACAGGATGCCAGGTCTACAAATTAACCTGGCATCTGTGGATAGCTTTAAAGCACAGCTCAAGACCTATTACTGTACTGAATCTATAAACCATTGTACTGCATCAGATGCAGTAGAGTGGTCTACAGATGCACTACAGTGGTCTATAGATGCACTAGAGTGGTCTACAGATGCACTAGAGTGGTCTACAGATGCACTACAGTGGTCTACAGATGCACTACAGTGGTCTACAGATGCACTACAGTGGTCTACAGATGCACTAGAGTGGTCTACAGATACACTACAGTGGTCTACAGATGCACTAGAGTGGTCTACAGATGCAGTATAGGGGTCTACAGATGCAGTAGAGTGGTTTACAGATGCACTACAGTGGTCTACAGATGCACTAGAGTGGTCTACAGATGCACTACAGTGGTCTACAGATACACTACAGTGGTCTACAGATGCACTAGAGTGGTCTACAGATGCAGTATAGGGGTCTACAGATGCAGTACAGGGGTCTACAGATGCAGTAAGGGGTCTACAGATGCAGTACAGGGGTCTACAGATGCACTAGAGTGGTCTACAGATGCACTAGAGTGGTCTACATATGCACTACAGTGGTCTACAGATGCAGTATAGGGGTCTACAGATGCACCACAGTGGTCTACAGATGCACTACATGGTCTTTGGATGCAGTACAATGGTTTATAGATTCAGTACAGTGGGATATAGATGCAGCACAGTGGTCTAGATGCAATACAGTGGTCTAATAAAACTATAGATGCAGCACAGTGGTCTAGATGCAGTACTCTCATACAGCTACAGTATAGATGCAGTACAGTGGTCTCATATAGCAAGAGATGCAGTACAGTGGTCTCTAGATACAGTACAGTGGTCTCATATAGAAATAGATACAGTACGGTGGTGTAGATGCAGTACAGTGGTCTATAGATACAGTACAGTGGTCTCATACAGCTATAGATACAGTACAGTGGTCTCATACAGCTATAGATACAGTACAGTGGTCTCATACAGCTCCAGATACAGTACAGTGGTCTCATACAGCTATAGATACAGTACAGTGGTCTCATACAGCTATAGATACAGTACAGTGGTCTCATACAGCTATAGATACAGTACAGTGGTCTCATACAGCTATAGATACAGTAAAGTGGTCTCCTTTTTACAATAGGCGGAAATTACATATTTGTACTGCATGCAAAAAACTGCATGGTTCTTGCCCAAAACTGCATGAGATTGGCATAAATCTGACATGTCTGTACAGGGGAGGCTTGTAGGTATCCATATAACCCATTTCCATTCACATATATTGAGGTGACAGCTCAAGGGACCATTTGGAAAATGGTGATGGCCGTTTTTTCCTTGCCAAAAAACTTTGAATCATTAGGTATTTAGCCCCCTTCCCGACAACCTGAGGTTGTCTGGAATCAAATGGTATCTCTATCTTTGGGCTGCCTCTCAATTTGAGCGTTCCACAGTGTCCGAAAGACAGTCTCGCCGGCGTTCCAGCCAGCCATCCCGCAGGTCTCATAGGGGTAATAAAACATTGAAAAAAACACACTTTGGACCACTTTTTTCTTGGGATCATCAAAATCCCTATATTGGAGGTCCTATGGATGCCAAAAATCAAAACTTGAAAAAATAAACAGTCGCGCGTGGACCCCTCCTAGGGCCTCTACTACTGGCATAATCTTAAAATACACCCTTCAAGGATTAAGAAAAAAAACCCGAAACAGAGTCAAGATGTGCTTGAATCTTAACAACAATATTTTTTTTGAATTCCTTGGGTCCTAATTGTATGGAAACATGTGTTCATTTGTCCCTGTAGGTTGTTTATTTGAATAGCTATGCTGTTATGTCTTTTTTTACATTTTCGAATTTGGGTAGGAGTTGTGTAAGAAAGGGTTAAAAATGAACCCCATGGGACATTTTTTCAGCCTGTTACCTGGCAGAATCTTAAAATACACCCTTCAAGGCTTAAGAAAAAACAGTTGTCAAGGAAAAATCCATCTAAGAATTTAGTAAAAAAGAGAAGTAATAGATGTGATACGACCATTTTAAGCTATTTTTGTGCAGTTTTTGCCCCAAAACAGAGTCAAGATGTGCTTGAATCTTAATAATAACATATTTTATGAATTCCTTGGGTCCTAATTGTATGGAAACATGTGTTCATTTGTCCCTGTAGGTTGTTTATTTGAATAGCTATGCTGTTTTATCTTTTTTTACATTTTCGAATTTGGGTAGGAGTTGTGTAAGAAAGGGTTAAAAATGAACCCCATGGGCCATTTTTTCAGCCTGGTACCTGGCAGAATCTTAAAATACACCCTTCAAGGATTACGAAAAAACAGGTGGCGTAAAAAAATCCACCCTATGCGCGTGGACCCCCCTTTCCATCTAGACTATATTTCTTCACTCTTGCTTTTAGTTGATCTCTGTGTCCTCACTGTTTTGCCTGATTCACTGCCTTTTGCTATTATTTTATTGTTGTTTTATGCTTTTGCTTTTCTTTTTTTGCTTTATTGGGTTGCGTTACATTAGTTGCGTTACATTAGTTGTACTTTTTCTGTCATTGTATTCTTGTTCTGTAAAGCACTTTGAGCTGCAATTCATGTCATGAAAGGTGCTATACAAATAAAGTGTATTATTATTATTATTATTATTAAATAACATACTATCTAAATTACATTTTAACCTATACCTGTTATGCCATACAGTCAGGAAATGTACACATCTCTAACACTTAATGATGCCCAATGCCTAATTTATACTTTGTTGTATAATGTTTTTTTCGGCAAGCGAAATGTTTCAAAGATTTTCCAAAAAGGAGATATTGATAGCTATGGTTTCCATGAGAAAAGGCACCATTGGCTTTTGATATCCTGTTGACAATGGTATCCTCTGACAATGCTGATAACTGTACACAGATCATGTACAGAAATGGAAATATGTCACAATTCATGGTGCATGGAATAAACTATTCAAACACAAAACAAGTTCATATTATTTTTTATTTACAACACATATTTACAGCATAATGCAATTGCTCTCACGTTATATAAATTACTTAAAAAATAATACTTCAGTAATACTAATAAATTAAATAAAAACAGAACCAGTAGGAGAACACTGTGCGGGTGGTATTTATAAAGGCAGTGACTAAAAAAGGTTGGGTGATTTGGCGTGAAACTGGGAGTACTCTTTTGTTCAGTTCAGTTTCCTAGGTTAGCTAGGCTGGTCTACAGCTATATTGTGGCAGGGCAGTGCTTTCTCAGAGGGCTGAAATTGTCAGCTATAATTTGTCGAACAGGTGTCTGATCTTCATAGCTCGGTGAGGGTGATCTGGAATTGACCAGGTGTGGCTTCGAAGATATCGATGAGGAAGGTGGATCGGTTACTGTAGTGTTCAACAATGTTGTCGTCCATGTTGACAAAAATCCCTCTTTTGCACTTCTTGAAAATGTTCCCGACGGTGTCCTTTTGCATGCCGTACTTATCCGAAATAGCTTCTCTCAGGCCTGTCACCGTGGGACTGTTGAGCACGAGTGCATGAAACACTTCTTCAGTCTCTGCTCTCACGTACAGCAGAACTCTATGTGAGTCGTCCTCGTGGGCCCGCTTGCCGGGAGGAGGGGTACCCTGGTCTGTGTCGGGATGCGACCGCTTCATAGAACGCCGTTCAGCCTCATCTAGAGTTGTCGGGGGAGCGGCCAAGCCACAGCGTTGCAGGTTGGAGAGGTGCATCTCTGGGATGAAAAGCACGGGCTGGGTGACGTGGTCATCCACGGCCTGGAGGAAGGTGCGGTCATTGCTCATGGAGCTGGACACCAAACCCTTGTTGGCGCTGGTTTCCTTAGAGTTCTTCTTTGCCCCCATCTTCTTTGTCCTCTTCCTCTCCTCGTCTCTCATCTTTCTCTCTGCACCCTTATCACAGAAGATCTTGATCTGGCAGGCGGCCCTGTGTATCAGCCGGTCGGTTCCTGTGCTGACGTCATACGTGTCTATCTGTAGGTTTAGTGGCAGTCCCTTCACGCCCTTCTGTGAGGAGAAATCAGTGCTCAGAGAATTGATGCCAACGTACACCTTGGCCTCTTCACTGGGGTTCCAAATGAAGGAGAGCGCATTGAAGGCCACCTCCTCTACATGGCTGATGCCACTGAACCCTTCTTTATAGTCGGCTATGTCAATGACCCTCTGCTTGATGGTAGGCTGACGTGCGTGCCAGTGGTTCCAGCAGCGAAGCTGCGCCTCTGGGGTCCTGCTGTCGTTTTCAAACACAGCCATGACCACCGTCTTGACCGTGGCGACCGCAAGGCCAGCGGTGCCGTCTACTCCGTGGAGGGTGATGGGGTAGAACTGCCCCTTGTTCAGGTAAACCGTGGGCAGTTCACACGGCTTGGGTGGAGTGGCCGGGGGAGCGCCCAGGGTGAACTGAAATTCGCTCCCGTACCCCTCGGCAGGGGAGCTGCTGCTGTAGGAGTCTGAGTAGACGGGGCTAGACCGCTCCACGGAGAAGGGGTCGCTGTAGGGAAGAGCCTCTGCGTTGACCTCGGGGAAAGCACCCGCATCGGACCAGTTCTGCAGCGGCAGAGAGTCAAAGATGCTTTTGAGGTCCCGCTTGCCGTGGGTGTCTGCCAGCACACTGGCCACACTGGTCAGGGTGGCATAGACAGCCGATGCGGCGGGGTCCACCGAGACGGGCAGAGAGACGCTCTGCTTGGCGGGGCTGCAGACGGGAGACGTCGGCGCTTCCTGGGGGAGGCTGGACGGAACGCCGTCAGACGGCGTCTTCGCGATACCGGGGGGCGTCTCCAAGGAAACCAGCTCGGGGGACGAGTTACTAAGAGTCCTCTCTGTTGGCTCGTAGACGCTGCTGCTGCCGTCGTGGCAGGGAGACATTTTGCGGTCTTTCAGGTTCTTGCACTGCTCATAGAGCATGGACAGAGTTGTCATATCCTCCGTTTGGTGAGATCCGGACTTGGACCTGCTCAGGTCTGTCATGGGGCTCTCCAGATAGTTCCAGGAGTCCGTGACATAGTTTGCGTAGTGGTTATAGTTGAAGTTCTCGTTCTGACGGACCAGTCCCAGAGTCTCAGTATCTTTGGTCATGTCTGCAGTCGGGATCACGGTGGAGATATTTTCCTTTAAGTTGTATTCTCTTTAACCAGGTGTGTGTTCCTCTCTCGTAGGTCAGTCTAACTAACAACAGAGAGGATCAGTGAGTCAAGAGTTGTGATTCCTCCTCATCGGGGGACCAGGTTTATTTAAGGCCAGCAGGTAGTTTCTCCCACTCTTCCTCTGATTGGTCGAGAGCCTTCACACACAGGTGTCTGATAGGACGGGCGTAGAGGGATTAACCCTTCCTGGGCTGGGAAGAAACTAAAAGCTGCATGTGTATGTATGAGCACGTTGTGATACTAGGGACCACTTTGCAGGACAATTCAAGGGCAGGGGATCATCATGCATCTCATTATCACGATGAACAAAAGAGTGAGATTGGATCGACAAGGTGTTAAGTGCTTTGGCAATAAGTCTGAGAGTGAGAGAGGAGATTGAGCTTTAAGATGTTAATAGTTTGTCAGTATCATTTTCCAGTTTAATTTCCAAGGCAGATATGGAAGTTTTGGTGTCCATTCGGCAGTGGTGAAAAGTAACTAAGTACATTTACTTAAGTACTGTACTTGAGTTCAATTTTACTTTACTTCAGTATTTCCAATTTCCAATACTTTTACTTCTACTCCACTACATCTCAGAGTCAAATATTATACTTTTACTCCACTACAATTATTTGAACACTTTAGTTACTAGTTACTTTTTAGATATAAATGATGATATTATGAAACATTAACATTAACCACTTTAGCCCTATTTTATACCTGGGCTATTTGAAAATAGCCAATCCACAAGCTCACAACTTGTGTGAGCTTATAGATCGGCTATTTTCAAAACATTTTAGTACTTTTACTTTTGGTACTTTAAGTACATTTTGATACCAATACTTTTGTACTTTTACTCAAGTACATTTTGAATTCCGGACTTTTACTTGTAACGGAGCACTTCCACAATGCAGTATTGATACTTTTACTTAAGTAAGTACTTTTTCCACCACTGAGCTTTGAGATGTTAATAGTTTTTCAGTATCATTTTCCAGTTTTAATTACCAAGGCAGATATGGACGTTTTGGTGTCTATTAGGTGAAGCATGTCAGGTATTGTTTTTCTTACATTATTTTGGTGTTGTCAAATCCAGTGAGACGATCACAATTAGATTGAGCCACTAACGACGTCTCTCTTTGGGCATGACATTATAGCTGAACATGTTCAAACTCATGTAAAAATCTTTCAACATTTAAAATAAATGTTCAAAAATAGCTAATTTACAAGAGTAGCACATAACTATAAATATAATTTAAGTGGCAAAGCTGTTGACAGTGGAAAGGACTATTATATATTTATACATTAAACTATAAAGGTTAAAGGAAAAAACTAAACTTACATAAATGAAAATAGAAAAAAATCACTGGTCATTATAATCTAGTAGCCAATACCAATACAATATGTTATTATTTAAAAGTGTTTCTGTGCTTCATTATATAATTACACATTATGTTAATATATTTTTGTTCACCAATATGGTGCTTTATATGTTTTAAAGTATTTTATTAAACAATACCATTAAGTTTATCAATTTATAAACTGCTGTCTGCTGCTCTTATCTTTAAATGTATAGGATCTCTTATGCATGTTATTCTTTGTTTGATAGGAAAAAGGCTTTAATAATAACCTGTACCCACTTTAAATGCATTCATTTGATACCATCAATAATTCATAATTTAAAGGGATAAGTAATTCTTCATTCCTTTTCAGGTATCAAATAAAAAGAAGCTAAAGCAATGAGCAATATAACAATATATATTTAAACATATATATATATAAACTGACCAGATGACTAGATTACATTTCTGTCTGTAATAGTTTTCAATGAATCAACAACTTATCATCAACAGTGTGAACTTTACTTACACAAGGGGCTTCATTTCAAAACACAGTTTCAAAACACAGGGCCAAGTCATGCAAATCAAAAGAGAATGTTAGCTTTTGTACTGGCAGTCATAGAGTTTAGATTCTCATCACACACACACACACACACACACACACACACACACACACACACACACACACACACACACACACACACACACACACACACACACACACACACACACACACACACACACACACACACACACACACACACACACACACACACACACACACAGAAACTATTAGGGGGGAAGCAGCATTTAGTTTGTATTTTACATATCTGGAAAATACTCTCATAAAACTGCAGGCTTTTCTCTTTTCTTTCTCTTCTAAACTGTAACTGTATCTGTTGTGTTAATATTACTTGTTTTGTTTTATGCATCCTAATGTCATTGTATAATTGTGTTTCCTTTGCCTGATGTTCTGTGTAAAGCACATTGAACCGCCTTGTTGTTGAAATGTGCTATACACATCAAATGGCCTTGTCTGCCTTGCCTTGCTCACAGTAAGTGGTGTAAAGTAACTAAGTACATTTACTGTGTACTGTGCACAATTTTGAGGTATTTTGACTTTACTTGAGTATTTCCAATTTCCAGTACTTTTACTTCAACTCCACTATATCTCAAAGGCAAATATTGTACTTTTACTCCACTACAATTATTTGAAAACTTTAGTTATTAGTTACTTTGTAGATTTAGATTATTATTACAAAACATACATTAACCACTTCAGCCCTACATTTGAGCCATTTGAAAATAGCAAATCTACAAGCTCACAATGTGTTGTGATGCGACACATTGTGAGCTTGTGGATCTGCTATTTTCAAAAGGTTTGCATACATTTCACACATTTGAAAACATGTGAAAATGGGGCATTTCTGCATAATGAGTACTTTCTAAGTTTGGTACTTAAATACTTGGTATACCAATCCTTTTGTACTTTTACTCAAGTACATTTTGAGTATTTCTACATTGCAGTATTGATACTTTTACTTAAGTAAAAACAAATGTAGTACTTTTCCCACCACTTGTGTGCTAGTGACACTGGTTCCAAAACATATTGTCTATAAAAATGATATACAGATATCAGGGTTGTGTTTACAATGTGATAACTGTCACTATATGAGCTACAAGACAAAAAAAAGACCAAAACGGTTTAGGTCACATTGGGTGGAACCGATTATGTGAAAATGTCAGTGGTAGCCCCTGGACTATGATGCTTTGTGTTCCCTCAATGGAACACCATGTGACAGCTGTTGACATTTAGATATGTTTTTCTCCCCAGAAAGGGCCTGTGTGCATCACCCAGTTGATGGAGTGTATTGTGCAGTGGTGTAAAAAGTACTCAAATTCTTTACTTAAGTAAAAGTACCAATACTGCAATATAAACATACTCTGTTACAAGTGAAAGTCCAGAATAAAAAAATTACTTGAGTAAAAGTACAAAAGTATTGGCATCAAAATGTACTTAAAGTACCAAAAGTAAAAGTACTAAATATTTGAAAATAGCCTACGTATAAAATAGGGCTAAAGTGGTTAATGTATGTTTTATTATATCATAGTTTATATCTGAAAAGTAACTAGTAACTAAAGTTTTCAAGTAAATGTAGTGGAGTAAAAGTACAATATTTGCCTCTGAGATGTAGTGGAGTAGAAGTAAAAGTATTGGAAATTGGAAATACTCAAGTAAAGTACAAATACCTCAAAATTGTACTTAAGTACAGTACTTAAGTAAATGTACTTAGTTACTTTACACCACTGGTATTGTGTTTGTGGGGGAAGCTGAATGTTATGAAGTGCCAGGGGTGGAAAGAGTACTGAAGTGTTATACTTAAAGACCCCCCCCCCCCCCCCAAAACATAATCATCAGGCATTATGGTTATACTAGGAGGAAGATTTTTTTTCAAAAAAGTGTAGGCCTACTGATAGTGTTAAAATTATGTTTTTATGTGGACACGCCTCCAGTTCATTAAGTATACCTAGCTCTCACCTTAGCACCTCCTCCACCACCTTAGCACCACCCACCTGTCCTAGTCCCTCCTCCTCCTCCTCATGCCCACACCTGTTGTGTTGTGATAATGAGGGGGAGGGTATATTTCTACCGCGTCATTAAAGCGCTGTTTCTCTATTGGCACGTTTGACCCTCAAGGTTTCAGCCTCCAGGTAGAAACTCAAAATAGTCAGAGAAGACATAAAACACCTTAAAAACACCACCAGGGGGCTTAATGAAGTTAACTATCAACCTCATAGACACATGAAAAACAGAAAAAAGTGCGAAACCATGGCACCACCTCTTTAAGTAAAAGTATCAATACTGCAATGTATACATACTCTGTCAGAGCACGGTCACACCGCGCTTTTATTTTACCTCTGGGGCGGAATCTGCCGATGCTTTGTCAAGGCAAAGGCGTCGATACGAGTGAAAGATGCGCAAGACCATGAATCCATGCATTTGCATTGACAAAGCATTGGCAGATTCCGCCCCAGAGGTAAAACAAAAGTGCGGCGGGACCGCGCCCTTACAAGTATCGGTCCAGAATTCAAAATTGACTTGAGTAAATGTACAAAAGCATTGGTATCAAAATGTACTTAAAGTAGCAAAAGTAGAAAATACTCATTATGCACAATGTCCCATTTCACAAGTTTTCAAATGTATAAAATCTCTTTTGCAAATAGCAGATCTACAATGCGTCGCTTCGCGACGCATTGTGAGCTTGTGGATCGGCTATTTTCAAATGGCCGAAATGTATATAGGGCTGAAGTGGGTAATGTATGTTTTGTAAAAATAATTAAAATCTACAAATTAACTAGTAACTAAAGATTAAAAGTATCAATACTGCAATATAGAAATATTCTGTTGCAAGTTTAAGTCCGGAATTCAAAATGTACTAAAAGTAAAAAGTGCAAAAGTATTGCCATCAAAATGTACTTAAAGTACCAAAAGTAAAAGTAATCATTATGCAGAATGTCTCACTTCAAGTTCTCAAAATGTATAAAGATCTTTTGAAAATAGCAGATCTACAAGCTCACAATGCGTTGCGATGCGACACATTGTGAGCTTGTAGATCGGCTACTTTCAGATGGCCGAAATGTATATATGGCTGAAGTGGTTAGTGTGTGTTTTGTAATAATAATCAAAATCTACAAAGTAACTAACTAAAGTTTTCATAATAATTGTAGTGGATTAAAGTACAATATTTGGATCTGAGATGTAGTGGAGTAGAAGTAAAAGTACAGAACATTTGAAATACTCCAGTAAAGTAAAAAAAAATACCTGCTTAAGTACAGTACTTAAGTAAATGTACTTAGTTACTTTCCACCATCGTTGCCATAACACTCAGCATGTTAGCTGCTGGAAAGTAAGGAAATGTTTTCAATGACATATCAGGTACTTCCTGTATCATTTCCCAAGGGTTCCCAAACTTTTCAGGCCGTGACCCCCTAAAATAATCATATTTGAACTAGGACCAGTTGGTCAGATATCCCAGATATTTCTATAGCAGAGTAGATTTACTGTACATGTATGTATGCAAACATAGGGTGCATTTCAGCTCCAATATCTTGACAAAATGCTTATAAAGAAAATGTCCTTTACATATGGTCAATTAATGGAGTAGATACTCATTAACCGTTGCCATTTTCATATTTTAACCCATTGGGACCTGGAACGCATCTGTGTCACTTTTTGGTTTGAGCTAAAAAGCATTATTTTACACTTTGGCTATTCAAAAATAGCCGATCTACAAGCTCGTAGCGCGGCACCGAGTGCCGCGCTACGAGCTTGTAGATCAGCTATTTTTGAGAAATCGTAAAAATGTGTGCAAATCTTGGAATATATATTGTTTAAAGCAAACATTTTTAACTCTATTCTTTGCTTCTCCGGGGTCCCTGGAACAACATATTTTGAGATGGGGGTCGGCGGCCAAATACATATAATTTTTTAGGGTCCTTGACATGAAAAAGTTTGAGAACCATTGATATAGAAACATAATTTTTTTCAGAAAACTGTTAAGGTCCTTACACACCGGGGCGAATTCTTCATGCAAATAAATACTTTTTTTAAAAAACCTTATAAAGTCAATGAAAGCTTCCACATCAGTTTCGCGGAGCGAAAAAGCGTCTTTTAATTATTCGGAACGAGTCCGAATTTTGCGTATATTCGCATATTCGCCGGTGTGTAATGACCTTTAGGATTTAAGACATTAGGATTTAAGACATTTATAGAATCGGCTTCAGGTCTTATAATGGGTTAAATTAACTATTCAACTCGTACAGTATTCAAACATGATTATTAACAGTTTTGTTAAATGGCACCGAAGATGCACGTTGAATACTAGTCTCTAGAATACAAAGCAAGCTTTGCGACCATCACATTTTGCAATGATTTTCCTCTGTCGTTGTTCAGACACTCGAGACACAAAGCTCAGTCAGTTTGCTCTCTGAGTCCAGAGCACATCAGCAAGCACTCTGAATGATGGAAGCTTCCAGAAAGCATGGCAGCACTCTCAGAGCGCACAGTATGTCCCAACGCACCGTAATATGAACACGGTGTCCAAGTCAAGATGACCCGAACTAACAATGTTACACGTTCTCATCCCATTGAATGTGGCTGTTATCACCCTTATCATCCCATATAGCTATGCTCCACCAGGAGGCTCTGGTATAGGCCGTTATCAGCCACTCCTTTGGGTGATTCAATGTTAACGCATGTGCTGTCACGTAACCTGTTCCAAGTCCCGGAAAAGACGCGCTGTGATTGGCCGTAAAATACGCGGTGTGATTGGCCAGTAGTCACTTTAATTGGCTGTATTTGCCAATTTGCTGTATTTCAATGCGACTCCGCCCGGTGACAGCACATGCGGTAACATTGAATCACCCATAGAATGGCTGATAACGGCCTACCAGAGCCTAATGGTAGGCCAGTAGGGCCCTACTGGGAATAAGTGTGATAACAGCCCCATTCAATGGGATCAGTTCTAGGTATCGGGTGACCAAACTGATGCCAAAACCAATGACATATCATTGACATATTTTCGTTGCTGTCGGTTGGAAACCTTGTATGTCCAAAACTGTTCCTTTTTTGTTATAATTTTTTTAATGTTTTAAAATATTGAAACTAGCAGGCTCACAATGTGTTGCATTGTGACGCTCCGTGAGCTTGTAGATCGTCGGTTTTCACTACTTTTGTGCAAAACTCTTATATGATGAAGTAGGTAATCGATTTACACAAAAAGAACTGTTGAAATATCAAGGTTTTCTGCCCCGGCAGCGACAATATTATTGTGATGCCAAGAGTTATGGCTGAAAGGGGGGGGGGGGGTATATATACGAATGGACACCCAATGTTCTGTCCTGTCTGCAGACATATCACTGTTTATTTGTTATTAAAGCCTCCAAGATTTTCTACAGAAAAACAAACCCAAAGTCAGAGCAAAATATATTTCAAAGATTTGATATTTTTTCTCCAGTCTTTACTTTCAGTATGCAGTGTGGAACCACAGTATGGGAAACAAGACCCCACCTTTAACTGTATTAGTCAATTACGACTAAATATTATTTAATCATAAGCTCTTATTATTACTTTTCAATAAATGTAATGTCAATGCATAAAACCCACAGACACACTTAAGCACTTTCAAAAATAGCAGATCTACAAGCTCACGATGCGTCGCATCGCAAGCTTGTAGATCTGCTATTTTTGCTCCTTTTGGGCGACAAAGTAGGGCATTAATTCACAAAAAATATTCACAACGATATATACAGTCAGGGTTACCAGGTATTGCAAGGCACACAAACAACTCGTAGAGCCAGAGAAAGCCAAAAACAATTGACTTGATTCAGCAAATAAAGTCAGAGAAGAATATTATGCAACCTTACCTTTCTAGTTTCTAAAGACCCACACATGAACAAAATGATATATGAAAACCTCAATTCAGTGGTGGAAAAAGCACTCACATGTTTTACTTAAGTAAAAGTATCAATACTGCAATATAGAAATATTCCATTACAAGTTTAAGTCCGGAATTCAAAATGTACTTGAGTAAAAGTACAAAAATATTGGCATCAAAATGTACTTAGTACCAAAAGTAAAAGTACTCATTAGGCAGAACGTCCCATTTCAAGTTCTCAAAATGTATACAAAATCTTTTGAAAATATCAGATCTACAAGCTCACATTGTGAGCTTGCAGATCGGCTATTTGCAATAGGGCTGAAGTGGGGCTGAAGTGGTTAGTGTGTTTTGTAATAACAATCAAAATCTACATAGTAACTAGTAACTAAAGTTTTCAAATAATTGTAGTGGAGTAAAAGTACAATATTTGCCCCTGAGATGTAGTGGAGTAGAAGTAAAACTATTGGAAATTGGAAATGCTCCAGTAAAGTACAAATACCTCAAAATTGTACTTAAGTAAATGTACTTAGTTACTTTCCACCGCTGCCCAAATCACATACTGATAGAGTAGATTTTTGAGGCCTATCCATTTTAAAATAAGAACTCATTCCCGTAAAAGCAAAGAGTCATTTCACGAAACTCAGACTCAGACAGCCATGGTTTGTATAAACATGAATCGATCTATATGAGAGAAACAGACGAGTTGACTGTACAGTACACGGGTAAAGATATTCTCAAAGTGTTCTCTCTCCCGAGGTACAGAACGGGAGACAGTTTTAAAGCATTCTTATCAATAATGGTAACCGTGGCAACGTACCAAGGTTTCACAAAGCTTAGCTGACATGATTTGTTATTCACAAAGATGACAAAGATGTCTTTTATACATTATGACACAAAGCTATCTTCTCAGCGGGGCAAGTTCTTCATCCGATGACGTCACCTTCCTTCAGATTTAGGCTTAATCAGGTGTCCTGGCATGGCAACCCAAAGTTCGTGATGACTTGTTACTGTAAATGTTTGCTCCATTAAGACCGGGAACGCATCTGTGTCATTTTTTTGATTTCTTGGGCTATTCGAAAATAGCAGATCTACAAGCTCATAGCGCGACACCGAGTGCCGCGCTATGAGCTTGTAGATCTGCTATTTTTGAAAAATCTTTAAAATGTGTGCAAATCTTGGAATATATATTATTTTGAAGCAAAACATTTTTAACTCAAATCTTTGCTTCTAGGGGGGTGTGGGGGGGGGGTCCCTGGAACAACATATTTTGAGATGGGGGTCCGTGGCCAAATACATAATCATCCTTGACATGAAAAAGTTTGAGAACCACTGATTATAGAAACATAAGTTTTAAGACACTTTGGAAGTTTTAGAAGACATTTGTAGAATCCCCAGAAGCAAAGATTTGAGTTAAAAATGTTAAAAAAAATGTTCAAAGATTTGCACAAATATTCACGATTTTTCAAAAAATAGCGCAGCACTCGATACACTACAATGTCGTGCTGCTTTTCAGGATTCAGATTGAAAAGTAGCAGATCTACAAGCTCAAAACCCATCGCTTGTGGACCTGCCACTTTTGATGCTTTCGTGTGACGCTGTAGTATGATCAAGTAGGGCTTTAATTTACGGGGAAAAAAAACACAAAAGGTTCAAATACGGATGATAAGAGGTTTCTGACCCACAGCAACGATATCTTTGTCTTTTGTCTTTGTCTGTGTCTCTCCCTCTTCTCACTTTAGCTCTCTCTAATTGCTCTCTCAGCTATAGTATATATATATATATATACTGTCCCTTCTTCCTCTCCATTTGGTTTCCCATTTGGGACGATCTTTATCCTAATAGGTTGTCAGTGGTGGAAAAAGTACTCAAATTCTTTACTTAAGTAAAAGTACCAATACTGCAATATAAAAATACTCTGTTACAAGTAAAAGTCCAGAATAAAAAATGTACTTGAGTAAAAGTACAAAAGTATTGGCATCAAAATGTACTTAAAGTACCAAAAGTAAAAGTACTAAATATTTGAAAATAGCAGATCTACAAGCTCACAACGCGTCGCGATGCGACGCGTTGTGAGCTTGTTGATCGGCTATTTTCAAATAGCCTAGGTTTAAAATAGGGCTAAAGTGGTTAATGTGTATGTTTCATTATATCATAGTTTATATCTGAAAAGTAACTAGTAACTAAAGTTTTCAAATAATTGTAGTGGAGTAAAAGTACAATATTTGCCTCTGAGATGTAGTGGAGTAGAAGTAAAAGTATTGGAAATTGGAAATACTCAAGTAAAGTACAAATACCTCAAAATTGTACTTAAGTACAGTACTTGAGTAAATGTACTTAGTTACTTTCCACCACTGTAGGTTGTTGACATCGTGCGGTGAGCCGCATGCGTCAGGTGACACATGCTAAATAAGTCTTCATTTTATGCTATTGATTTTTCCCTCCAGGTTTTTGACAACAGAGGAAACCGAGGTGATGTGTGCTACGTGTGTGTGTGTGCTACGTGTGTGTGCTACGTGTGTGTGCTACGTGTGTGTGCTACGTGTGTGTGCTACGTGTGTGCTATGTGTGTGCTATGTGTGCGCTACGTGAAGCAGAAAGGTACTTCTTGACGGCGGTCGGTATCATCACGGAGTTCACAATGCAATTAACTTGTGCAGAGGCTGACGCGTTACAAACACTGAATGGAATTGACTGCCAGACGTGAGTTTTGAAATATTCATCGACGAGTCGCAGTGGTTAGGCAGTGATACTCTTAACCCATTCAAGGCCGGAACGCATCTGTGTCACCACGTTATCCATGTTTTATACTTTGGCTATTCAAAAATATCAGATCTACAATCTCATAGTGCGGCACCGAGTGCCCCGCTATGAGCTTGTAGATCTGATATTTTTGAAAAATCTTGAACATTTATGCAAATATTTGAATATATTTTTTTTTTCGAAAGGGACAATTTGTAACTCAAGTCTTTGCTTCTGGGGGGTCCCTGGAAAAAAACATATTTTGAGATGGGGGTGGGCGGCCAAATACATATCATTTTGGGGGTCCTTGACATACGTTTTTTTCAGAGAACTGTTAGGATTTAGAAGACATTTGTAGAATCCCCCAGAAGCAAAGATTTGAGTAAAAATGTTCGCCTTAAAAATATATATACGTATATATTCAAAGATTTGTGGGAGAAAAAAATAGATTTTTTCAAAAGAATAGCAGATCTACTGGTAGATCTGTTATTTTTGAATAGCCAAATAAATCAATAAAATTACACAGATGCTTTGCCGGTCTAAATGACTTAACAAATGCGATTCCATAACTAATTGGGTCAGCCGCTTGCACAAAGAGGCAATTTGGAAAGCAATTACAGATTCTCGTTAGCTCAGGACTGATAATTGCAAAACCCACCAAAAGTCCAAATCCAATGGTAAAATTATAATGCCGTTGGTCTCTTCAAACATGACTTCAATATGAGATTTACATGTCGGAGATAGAAGAGCGATGAATGAACGAGTATTATTAGTTATTACATCTTCTTTCTGAATGAAATCCATACAAGTGTATCACATAATATTCTCATGCAATTTGTCACATCAATTTGCATGACAGAAAATTATGTTATGCTCAATTGGAAAAAAAAGATGTGTTGCTGATATTGTTCATAATATTCAACGTTTGCACACTTAGGAACATACAGTGTACTATACCGACATAACAGAGACTAGCTTGGTGATGAAGGGGAAAAAAAGCACAATCATTGTAATTAGTGAGTAATTAGTAGAGTCAACATGCACTGTAAATTAGCCTAAATAAATTAGCATGGTTTTACCACACATTTGAAAGTGACTTTCCAGACCATCTGGCGCCTTTTGCATTTTTTATATCCTGGTATTTTATAGCATTACTTTTTTGCAGCTTTTTGGCAGTGGTGTAAAGTAACTAAGTACATTTACTCAAGAACTGTACTTAAGTACAATATTGAGGTATTTTCACTTTAATGGAGGATTTTGGCAAATATTGTACTTTTACTCCACTACAATTATTTTAAAATGTTAGTTACTGTAGTTACTTTGTAGATTTTTATTGTTATTACAAAACATACAATGACTACTTCAGCCCTATATATACTTTGGCTATTTGAAAACAGCAGATCTATAAGCTTACAACGTGTCGCAAAGCGACGCGTTGTGAGCTTGTAGATCGGCTATTTTCAAAATATTTGTATGCATTTTATACATAATGATAACTTGTGAAAGGGTATATTCCGCATAATCAGTATTTGTCCTGTGGTAGCATCTTAAAGTATATTTTGATGCCAATATACTTTTGTACTTTTACTCAAGTAGCCTACATTTTGAGTACCGGACTTTTACTTACAAATACAGAGTATTTCTATATTGCACTGTTGATACTTTTACTTAAGGTAAGCACTTCAATCACTGCTTTTTGTCTGCTATGTCGAGCTCGCTTCAAAAGTATCCCCACCAGCGGACTGTCTGTCTGGTGGTACGGCACACTTATATCCCGACACAAAACACCTATATAACCACATCCATTGTCCCGAAGGAGACCTCCCATCCCGTCTCAGATTACACCGTCAGACATGGAGGGAATTTCAATCAGTTAGAGAATAGAAGGGAAGCTGATGCCAAAAGAAAGGGGGTGCAGCTATAGGAGGAAGATGAGAATGTTTCATCAAAGCCATTGTAACTACACCGGAGTACAGCAGACAGACAAGTACAGCGCTGTGTGATCCAACGCGCTGCGAGAGAGGATCACATCACTGTCTGATTTACATGGACTGAATTCACATCCCAGATTAACCCACTCAATCCGGTAACGCATCGGTGTAATTTTTAAATATTTATTTGGCTATTCAAAAATAGCAGATCTACAAGCTCGTAGCACGGCACTCGAGCTCGTAGAACTGCTATTTTTGACAAATCGTGAAAATGTGTGCAAATCTTATTTGAATATATATATTAAAGCGAACATTTGTAACTCAAATCTTTGCTTCTGGGGGGGTCCCTGGAACGAAACATTTTGAGATGGGGGTCCGCAGGCCAAATACATATCTAAAAATGTTTTCTAAATCCTAACAGTACTGTATGTTGCTATATCAGTGGTGCTTCAACTTTTCCATGTCAAGGACCACCCAAAATTATATGTATTTGGCCGCGGACCCTCATCTCAAAATATATTGTTCTAGGGACCCCCCCCCCCCGAAGCACAGATCGGAGTTAAAAATATTAGCTTTAAAACATATATATATATATATATATTCAAAGATTTGCACACATTTTCCCAGATTTGTTCAAAATAGCAGATCTACAAGCGCGTAGCGTGGCACTCGGTGCCGCGCTACGAGCTTGTAGATCTGCTATTTTTGAATAGCCTAAGGAATATTTAAAAGATGCGTTTCCCGGTCTTAATGTATTAAAAATGAGAATTGTCGTTCTGTTCAGATGAAAAGAAAACGAGGTAGAAAAAAACACAATGTCGTCTCTCCACGAAAAGAAGAAAGGTTATGACATATTGCTGAAGGAATATAACGGGCAGAAATCTCTTATCTCCATAATATGATCTTTTTGTGTTCCCCCCCCCCCCCCCCCGTAAATTAACGCCCTACTCGATAATACTACAGCCTCACACAAACGCGTCAAATGTAGCAGATCCGCAAGCTAGCTCGTCGATCTGCTACTTTTGCCATGTCGAATCCTGAAAAGTACCATAGATCGTAAAAAGATCACACCCAGCGTGAAGAGAGTGGTGCCTTTGAATTAGTGTAACTGGTTGCATCCTTGTGTTGCAATCAGCTGCAGCTGTTGAGGCCGTGCTCAAACATACAGACGGACGGACGGACAGACACACACACACACACACACAGTCAAGTGTAGGAGTGGCTGGTGGCACCACTCAAACATATGGACAACGTTACGGCCCTGGTTTCTACAGGCCGTAAATTAAGTCTATTTTTCAGCGATTTCAAATATCCGGCACCAAAATGCAAACAGAAATCAATGCTATTGGCTGAAACCGCAGGGAGGGCGGGTCTTCACTCGGTAGGACGAGTAGAAACCCTAGAAACATACTACTTTATCATTAATTGAAAATGTAATGGGACCATAATTTACCGAAACGCATATCATGGTGATTGAAAGAAGACTTTAAACTATAGCGACTGGAAGCATATAGTATTTATGACTATGTTTACTAAGGTAATAACACCAAGTGTAAAGTTTGATCCAAAAACCCATCCGCTTGAATGGAGCCTAATCGCTTCTGCCACCAACAGGCCATTCATATGAACTGTCACGCTTCCTATATAGCCTCAATTTACAAGCCGGATGCTAGCAGTGGTGGAAGCAATACTCAGATATTTTACTTAAGTAAAAGTATCAATACCGCAATATAAAAATACTCTGTTACAAGTAAAAGGCCTGTGTTCAAAATGAGTAACAGTAAAACAGTATTGGCATGAAAATGTACTTAGTACCAAAAGTAAAAGTACTAGAATGTTTGAAAATAGCAGATCTACAAGCTCACAACGCGTCGCGGTGCGACGCGTTGTGAGCTTGTAGATCGGCTATTTTCAAATAGCCTATGTATAAAATAGGGCTGAAGTGGTTAATGTATGTTTCATAATATCATCATTTATATCTGAAAAGTAACTAGTAACTAAAGTTTTCAAATAATTGTAGTGGAGTAAAAGTACAATGTTTGCCTTTGAGATGTGGTGGAGTAGAAGTAAAAGTATTGCAAACAGGAAATACTCAGGTAAAGTACAAATTCCTCAAAATTGTACTTAAGTACAGTACTTAAGTAAATGTACTTAGTTACTTTCCACCACCGAATGCTAGACCCTTGTTTTTGGACATAATATGTCCAAAAAGGTTTCCACTGTGACAGAGACGATAAGGAACATGCCGTGAAAACATATCAATGATCTTTTTATATAATTTGCGTGGAGAGAGAATGCTGCATTTCTCATCATTCCTTCTATCTCTAGTGGTGAAGGTCATCGGACCAGATCCTCAATCCATTCATTACCGAGGAGGAAGGGAAAAAGGGAAAGTCAGCCAATAAGCCAGTAGGGAGGCAGGTGAATAGTCATTATTCACTGCTATGTCCTCTTCCTTATCACATTAAGACCTCAGGCCCATTCTACCAAATGCCTTCTAAATCAGTAGTTCTCATATACTTTTTCGTGCCAAGGACCCGCAACATTTATATATGTTTGTCCACGGACCCCCATCTGAAATGTTTTTGTGTCAGGGACCCCCAGAAGAGAAGATTTGTGTTAGAAAAAAAAATAGAAAAAAATAGAGAAAACAAGCAACAACAAAAAGAGCACATTTAAACATTACTAAAAGGGTACAAACCGAAGAGAAAAAAAGCAACAGTAAAAAAGGCCTAGTTTTGACCTAAAATACCAGAGACTCAGGAAAACTAAAAAGAAGAAAAGTGAAAAAGAACCTACATTTAAGCCTATTTAAAAATGTTCACATGTTTGATTGTCCATGATCCATCCTTTTAGTTGGACCTTTAAAGACGTAAAGGATGGACTCCCTCTTATGTTAGTGGACAGATTGTTCCAAATCGTGCTTCCTTGAACTGAAAGGGAATTTTGCGCAAAGGTTGTGCGTCTAGACGGCACCTCACAATGCCCTCTGGTGACGGCCCTTGTACTTTTCAAAAAATGATCAAAAATAGCAGATGTACAGGCTCACATCGTGCCGCGCTGTGAGGTTGTAGATCTGCTATTTTTGAATAGCCAACGCTAAAAATCTAAAATGACACAAGAAGCTTTCCCGGTGTTAAAGGGTTATTCTGTGTCCAACGCCCAGGAGGAGCATCGGGGTCAGACATAATGGAATTACTTAAAGAAGAAGCAATTACAGCTGCATGGGACTATAAGTGTAAACAATCCTGGACTAAATGAAACGGGAAACCCGTCTTCATTGATCATCTTTACGCTGCTAAGTATTGTCCGAAGATGTGCTGCTTCTGTTCATGGAGGACAGAGGGTATTTTGTTCTCTCATTCCTCCTAGCAGCAGCAGCAAATAAACTTTAGGTTCGGTCTCTGTTCATTTGCTGCTGCTATACTGTTTCAATTTGTCATCAGCATAGTGATTGGCTGCATGCATGTGTTCAGAGGTGGAAAATGTAGGCCTACTCATCTTTTTTTTTTTTTTACTTAAGTAGGCTAAAGGTATCAATACCATCATGTAGAAATACAAGTAAAAGGCCAGTATTACAAATGTAAGTAAAAAAGCCCGATGGAGAGGAAAGGAACTGGTTGGACGTGTTCCTTCCACGCACTACGTCCTACCGGGAAAACTCTCCCCTGTCAGGTGATAAGAGGGCTTGTTCTCATGCATTGATGGAGGCATGAGCTCGGCTCTGGGCTCTCCCTAGGCTGGCAGAGCGAGTGTAGCGCCCAGACAATTGGCACTGGGTGAAAAAAAATGGGGTTGCAAAATCATGGGTAAAATTAATGTATAATCAAAAATACTAATGAAATGTAAGTACTGGCATCAAAATATACTTAAAGTACCAAAGGTAGAGTCATTATGCAGAATGTCAGAAGTAGAAGTTTTTTTTAAATAGTTGCCGGAAAAAGAGTGCCAGCAGCGGGATTTGCTCCCATGGGGGCTGGAGACGGCAGACCATTAATGCTCAGCAAGGCACGCCACTACCAGATGAAGAAATAGGGTTTTGGGCTGTATTAGAATGTGGCAACGCCCCCACCGTCCCCTCTGGGGGCGTAGTCCTTGTTTTCTCGTTTTTGCATTCAGCCAATCGAAAGGCAGGCAGGGCGGGTCTTAATTGGTAGAATCTAGTTACTATTAAAGGACGACTTCACCGATTTTCAACCTATCTTCATATAATTGGTCCTCACTAATACTCATGATAAAATGGTACCATTTTTTTCTACTCGGTCTGTGTCTCAGAGGAGGGCTGTGGACAGTTCAGAGTCCCGTCTACCAGTAACATCATCGATGGGGAATCCAAGCTAATTTAAACTGCAGGCTTTCTATTCCTGGAAAGTTGCAATGCAATAAAAGAAGCCATTGTTCTCGTGTTAATAAAAATTTTAATTAAAAAATTGAAATCTTGTTGGAAAAAAAATCATGCCTAACGATGATGTCACTGGTAGACGGGTTTCTGGACTGTCCACAGCCCTCCTATGAGACACAGACCAAGTAGAAAAAAATTGTACCATTTTATCATGAGTATTAGTGAGGACCAATTATATGAAGATAGGTTGAAAATCGGTGAAGTCGTCCTTTAAATAATACGCGGCTGTCCCAGCCTTCCTGGTCTGTGACAACAATTAAGGGGTGGCTGTCCTGTTCTGTCCCAGGCCTCCTGTTCTACAAGCCAGCAATGATTTACATACAGCGCTCTCAATTAGCCGCCAGGCCGCTGTGCTGTGGCCAAGACGCTGCGTTGCCAGATTATGTGAGAGAAACAAGCGGCCAGGTGACAGGTCTATGAAAACAAGCCCAAAAAGAAGCGACTATTATAGGCTACTGTAAGTATTTCCACTTTACATAAACTATTTGAAAATAGCAGATCTACAAGCTCACAACGTGTCGCATTTGCAAAAAAGTGTTGGAGAAAAAAAAAAGGGAAATCATTTTGAATATTTTTGTAACCTTTTAACAGCACAAATGCTTTATGAGGGGGGGGGGGGGGGGGGGGTCACTACCTGGCACAAAATATTCTCAGATAAGGTTCTGCGGACAAATACATGAAAAAAACAACAACATTAGGAAGCAAGACCCAGATAAGCAACTATGCACTTTAGAAGAAAGCCCCCCCAAAAAAACAGCCACAAACTATAACTAGAAAAAGTGCTCCTCGGAGCACAGGTCTCCGCCAGGTCAGGTAGGTTATTGTGGCCTCCTGGTGGCGCTATAATAGGCCAATGTGAAAAGGGTGCCATTTCTTCTTAGGCCTTGCACGGCAATCTGACAGTGCATTCATGATTTGATGCATTTTGTTCAAAAAAAATGTTTTGATAAATTAGACCTGCTGGTGGCGCTATAACAAGCCAATCTTAAAAGGGTGGCATTTGTTCCGCAACTTCCGCAACGTGCAAAGCTTGACCGCGATCGGGCGCTGCGTTCATGATTTGCGGCATTTTGTTCAAAACGAGCCACTACTGCAAACTTTAGATGTGAATCTTAGCCTTTCAGGATGGAATATGAAAAATCAAACAGATTCACCTTAATCACATGACTATAGAGATCA
The DNA here is from genome assembly GCF_963280865.1 of Gymnoscopelus braueri. Taxonomy (NCBI): domain Eukaryota; kingdom Metazoa; phylum Chordata; class Actinopteri; order Myctophiformes; family Myctophidae; genus Gymnoscopelus; species Gymnoscopelus braueri. The sequence goes on from NC_137623.1 coordinate 5,458,455, forward strand.
TGTATACCGATTTGCGTGAATTTTGGATGAAATCGGAAGTAGTAATATAAATAAATTTGTTTTACATAAGTCGGCCTCCTGGTGGCGCTGTAAAAGGCAAATGTAAAAAATGCAGTGCAAAGGTTTTTCCTTGACCTCTAGAGAGTGCACATACAGAGTTTTACACAGATCGGTGCAGTTATAGGTAAAAACATGAATCGGCCTGTTATAGCGCCACCATGAGGGCGATTTGAAATTTCAAGTGGCATTTCTCCCTCTGCATAGTGGGAATGTGCGTGCAAAGTTTCACGGAAATTGCATGCGGTGTTCACGATTTGAGGCATTTTGTTCAAAACGGAGCATTCCTTTAAACTTTGGAAGCCATTTTTAGCCAATCAGGATGGAGTTTAAAAAATCGGAAAGACTGATTTCGTTTATTGACTATAGAGATACTGTGTACCAATTTGCATGATGTTTGGACAAAATCTGTAGGAGTAGTGTCAAAAAATGTGTTTTGCAAAAAGCGGCCTCCTGGTGGCGCTATAACAGGCCCATGTGAACATTTTTGGGCAGAGGTTCTGAATTGGCATCCAGGGAGTGTGTGTGCACAGTTTCACTGCGATCAAGCCAACGGTGCGGGAGATTAGCTGTTCACAGACGGACACACACACGGACGGACGGACGGACACACACACACACACACACACACGGACGGACGGACGGACAGGGGGCAAAACATACTCTCGCCATGCCTTTCGGCCTGGCGGAGACATTAATTTACAAGCGACTTTATAGAAAAACAAGCCCAAAGTCGCTTATAATAAGCAGACATGGCAACCCTTCCAAGAAGCTGTGTGCCTTTGCCTCAGCCATAAATCAAAGTCAATTAGAAAAGTAGCAATTCAGGGAATCAAGCATGGAAATGTATTCACCTTCAAAATATGCATCAAAATGTTCCCTCCATTTGTGTTTTTTTGGGGGCGCTTTTCATTTCCGCATCTATCAGAGCGTAGCTTGATAAAGATTAGTCGCAATGGGTGCCTTGAGTCAGCTTATGTGCAGCTAAATCATTCATTTGCTCCAATTAGCCCATTAAGACCGCGAACGCATCTGGTGTGTCATTTTTAGATTCCTTTGGCTATTCAAAAATAGCAGATCTACAAGCTCATAGTGCAGCACCGAGTGAGCAGCACCGAGTGAGCTTGAAGATCTGCAAAAAAAAAATCGTGAACATTTGTGCAAATCTTTGAATATATACATTTTTTAACTTAAATCTTATTGCTTCTGGGGGAATTGTACAAATGTCTTCTAAATCCTAACCGTTTAAAATATATATATATATATATATATAATATATATATCAGTGGTTCTTAAACTTTTTCATGTCAAGGACCACCCAACATGATACGTATTTGGCCGCCATCTGAAAATATTTTTGTTCCAGGGACCCCCAGAAGCAAAGATTTGAGTGTAGATATCATTATACTCAAAGATTTGCTCATATTTTCACAATTCCCTCCCTCCCCCCCACCCCCCAAAATAGCAGATGTACAAGCTCATAATGCCGCGCTATGCGCTTGTATATCTGCTAATTTTTGAATAGCCCAAATAAATCTTAGAATGACACACAGATGCGTTCCCGGTCGCAATGGTTTAGAGGGAAAAGGAATCCTATTCCTGGCTCTCGCAAACGCTCAATCTCTGAAACAGCTGTGTTATTAGTTGTTGATTAATTCTGTTGTTTGTCGAGGCTTCCATTCGTTTTCATTTTGTGAAAGCGTCTTATAGTTTCTCCAAATGTGAAATGTGACTATAGCCCGTTAAAACCGGGATGGCTATTCAAAAAATAGCAGATGTACAAGCTAATGAATGCGTCACTTTGTGTCGTGCTGCGAGCTTGTACATCTGCTATTTTTGAACATTTTAGAAAAATTGTGAAAGTGTGAGAACTATACTGATTTTAGAAGGCATTGTAGAATCGGCATCAGGTCTTAAAGGGCTAGAGTAAGTCGTGGCATATGGGCCTCATTCAGTATTTATCATCAGGCCACATTAACTTTTTAGGAGGCTCTCTGGAGGCTCATTATCAAGACTGGTTAAGACACTGTAGTGAAAGGGCTGTTGCTGACGAGTCTCCTGCACAGCGTTCTGCACAGGAGAAGGATTAGGAGAATTATCAGTGCGTATACAGTCTTTAATAAAAACAGAGAGAACGTGCAGGAGGATTAAAAACAACATAAACGTTGCTGTGGAAAATTAACCTTGCGTGTCCGAAACCGAAATTAAATTAAAATAAATAACCTGTGGATCCACATGAGAACTCATTATCGACAAGAACCAAACACGGAACACATGTATTAATAACAGCTTGAAACTAAATAATAACTAAAGATTATTATTTAAAGGGATAGTTCATTTTTTCTATGGATTAGTCACCCCATGGAGACTTGAATTCATGGATATGTTTTAGTTTTTGTCTCATTCCTAAGACAATAATTTGATGACCAGCGGACCGGTAGGCAGCGGTTCCGGTAGGAGATACAAAGGAGACTCTTTGTGTCTCCTACCGGAACCGCTGCGGGTCATCACATTATTGTCTTAGGAATGAGACAAAAAACAAAAAAATATCCATGAATTCAAGTCTACATGGGGTGACTAATCGATGGAGAAAAAAAGTCATTTTGGGCTGAACTATCCTTTTGAGCTCTTCTGAATATAGGTCACGTTTCATTGGTCAAATATTTGTAAAAATCCACCAACCTTGTGTTAGGAATGTTATAATAATCAAAAGTGTTAAAAAAAAAAGTATCCAATTTTCTCAAAACATTTCCAAAAACAAGAATATCTTATCTACAAGCTTACAACGTGTTGCTTGTAGATCGGCTATTTTTGCTATTTTTGCATCACAAAACACATCATTTCACGGCGCGTTACTTTGTGCGCGCTATGAGCTTGTAGATCATAATCTTGAATATTTGTGATCATTTTTATACACACATATATGCTGCCCTATGCGCCAGCCGGCGTAATGGGGATAAGTAAGAAAGTAATATATATACACGCACACGCACACACACACACACACACACACACACACACACACACACACACATACACACATACATACATATATATATCAAACATTTTAACACAAATCTTTGCTTCTGGGGGTCCCTGGCGCAACTTATTTTGAGACTGGGGTCCGCAGCCAAATATCAATTTGGGGGTCCCTGGCATGAAAAAGTTTGAGAAGCACTGGTATAAACGACCAGCAACAGCTCGTCCGCAGACCTTAGAGCACTGGTATAAACGACCAGCAACAGCTCGTCCGCAGACCTTAGAGCCCTGGCTGGGATATGTATGGCTGGAGTAGATCCGAAACATATAGGAGGGTGAGAGGCCGTGAAGGGTTTTAAAAACAAATTAAATAACCTTAAAATCTATTCTATGATCAACAGGGAGCCAGTGAAGAGCGGCCAAATAGTAAGTAATGTGGTCACGTTTTTAGTGCCAGTGAGGAGGCGGGCGGCTACGTTCTGGACCAGCTGTAGACGCCTAAGTGACGCCTGATCGATGTCAGTGTACAATGAGTTGCAGTAGTCTATTCTGGAGGAAATAAAAGCGTGAATAACCATATCCAGCTGTTTATGCGGCAGTCAGGCTTTGACCTTGGCAATAAGCCTTAGTTGGAAGAAGATTGTTTTGATAACAGAGCTGTTGTGTTTGTCAAGTTTAAAATCGTTGTCAAAAATAAAACCAGGAATTTAATAGAAGAACGGATGTTAGAATTTCAAAAGGGACGGTCGGCAACATACACACACACACACACACACACACACACACACACACACACACACACACACACACACACACACACACACACACACACACACACACACACACACACACACACACACACACACACACACACACACACACACACACACACACACACATGATGGGGGGGGGGGGGGAGAAAAAGAGTAACTAGACCACAGACTTCCAGCCCCATGAAGCCAGGGTTTTATCATAAAGAGGTATCAGGGCCTGAGGCACTGCTAAACCTGCTGGAAACCATCACAATGATTCAATCACATTTCACCCAGAGATGTCATTAAAGCTGTGGAGAGTCTGATGCTAAGCGTCAGGCTCTCTGCATTCATTCACTGTAGCCTGCACGGACGGACGGACGGACGGACGGACGGACGGACGGACGGACGGACGGACGGACGGAGGGCCATTTGTCAGGCGGTGGTATGGGGGTTGAGTGATTGACAGAGCCAAGGTTCTTTCTGGGTATAGAGTTCATAGTTAAACCATTTAGATTTATTTCGCTATTAAAAAAAATAGCAGATATACAAGCTCAAAGCGCAGCAGCTTGTAGATCTGCATTGTTTTTGGGGGGAAATCGTGAACATTTGTGTTTTAGAGTGAACATTTTTAAGTCTGATCTGTGCTTCTGGGGGGGTCCCTGGAACAACATATTTTGAGATGGGGGGTTCATGGCCACAAAAGTTGGAGCAGCACTTATATAGCAACATAGCCTACTGTTAGGATGTAAAACATTTTTTTAGATACGTATGTGGGCCACGGACCCCCATCTTAAAATGTTTTGTTCCAGGGACCCCCCAGAAGCAAAGATTGGAGTTACAAAGGTTCGCTTTCAAAATATATATATTCGGAAAAAAAAACATCACGATTTTTCAAAAATAGCAGATCTACATGCTCATAGCGCGGCACTCGGTGCCGCGCTATGAGCTTGTAGATCTGCTATTTTTGAATAGCTTAAAGAAATCTTAAAAATGACACAGATGCGTTCCCTGTCTTAATGGAGTACATTGCCTTCCACTCTCATTCTCTGTATCAGCGCGCTCCGTCTCTCATATTTGCTGATACTCACTCTCTCTCTCCAGTCCCGTGGGTATATATGACGAGCCCATAGGCACCCAATTGTGCAATTTTTGGGGGTAAAAACCTATTCTAAACTCTTGCATGCACCTGGTGGAGTTATATCTAATTTATTTTCTCTGCATTACTTCTTTTTTCTCACCACGGTGAGAGGCCAGCAGCCAACTAACTGTATTATATTTTCAAACAGCCAACAACAAAGTCTCTGCAGTGGCAGCTATACTGAGAAGAAAAACAATAGTTTGGTGTATACAATATACCAAGATTATATGCAGTGGTGTTAAGTAACTAAATACCTTTACTCAAGTACTGTACTTAACTACACTTTTGAGGATGTTTTACTTTACTGGAGTAATTTCCAATACTTTTACTTCTACTTCACTGCATCTCAGAGGCAAATATTGTACTTTTCCTGCACTACAATTATTTGAAAACTTGAGTTACTAGTTACTTTGTAGATCTTGTTTATTATTACAAAACATACATTATCATTAACCACTTCAGCCCTATATACATTACGGACATTTGAAAATAGCGGATCTACAAGCTCATTGTGAGCTTGTAGATCTGCTATTTTCAAAACATTTTTATACATTTTGAACTTGTGAAATGGGACATTTTGCACAATGAGTACTTTTACTTTTGGTACTCTTGGTATATATTGATGCCAATACTTTTGTACCTTTACTCAAGTACATTTTGATTACTGGACTTTTACTTGTAACAGAGTATTTCTACATTGCAGTATTGATACTTTTACTTAAAGGTAGGGTAAGTGATTTTCTTTGGTTAAAATAAGTGTTAAATAGCTCTATATTCTGATAGTACTCATTGCTATAGAGTGTTTGTTCAGTAAAAGGAGTCTCCTTGTCTCTCCAGCTCTTTATAAAACAGAAAATGCATTTTCGTTTCAGTTTCAGTTTCATTTCCAAGTTTATCCTATCAGGATAGAGAACTCAATTAGGATATAGATTAAACAAGTGAAATTGGAAGTGATGACACTAAGACATGAGCAGGCAAAATTGGAACTGGAACACTATACAAATGAAGCTTAAAAATGGGTACTTTCTCCTGATTGGCTGAGACTTTGACACCTACCGGAAAATGTATTTTCTGTTTATTAAAGAGCTGGAGAGACATCTGTTACTGAACAAACACTCTATAGCAATGATTACTACCACAATATAGTGCTTTAACCTTTTAACAAAATACTTTTTGTTTTAACCCAAAAATATCACTTACCCTACCTTTAAGTAAAACAATGTGAGTACTTTTTCCACCAATGGATAAAAGCTGCACAATGCAGCCCCACAACACAGAACTCCACTAATGCAACAATACGGCACAAAAAAACTCAATTTGAAAGCCTCTGCTGTGAATTCCCTGTATGAGAGCAAGACCACAGCATCTGGAGAGATGGCACACATAATATTATCTCCTACAAATCTCCCCACACCAAAGCCTCTCTGTAGGGATTGTGCACTTGATCGTTGCTGGATACAAATAACTTATTCTTGGCGCGATTGAAATACTATTATATGGTTCACGTTGTGTCTGTCTGTCTGTGTGTCTGAGTCTGTCTGAGTCAGTGGTGAAAAAAAGTACTCAAATGTTTTACTTAAGTAAAAGTATCAATACTGCAATGTAGAAGTACTCTGTCCGGAGTAAAGTAAAAAAACATTGGTATCAAAATGTACTTAAGGCAACAAAAGTAAAATTACTAAAATGTTTGAAAATAGCAGATCTACAAGCTCACAACGCGTCGCATCGCGACGCGTTGTGAGCTTGTAGATCGGCTATTTTCAAATAGTCTAGGTATAAAATAGGCTTAAAGTGGTTAATGTATGTTTCATTATATCATAATTTATATCTGAAAGGTAACTAGTAACTAAAGTTTTCAAATAAATGTAGTGGAGTAAAAGTACAATATTTCCCTCTGAGATGTAGGAGTAGAAGTAAAAGTATTAGAAATTGAAAATACTCAAGTAAAGTACAAATACCTCAAAATTGTACTTAAGTACAGTACTCAAGTAAATGTACTTAGTTACTTTCCACCATTGGTAATGTTCCTCTTCTACCCAGGATTTGAACCTGGTTTCCTGCGCAAGTGCTGGCAACCACTGATTTAGACCCAAAGGGCGGCAACACATCACCTGGATAAGTCTGTCCCATTAATGGAAACAGAATAAATGTAATAATATGTTGCAATAGAAACAGTGTTGATTTCGTCGACTAAAACTTTGACGAAAAATGTTTGTCGACTACCTTTTTTCACTGACGAAAACTACATAAAAACTAAATAAAAACGAAGCTACGATGACTAAAACTAAGACTAAATATATTGACAATTTTGTCAACAAATACAAACTAGACTAAAATATTAGTGAGGGTCGAGTGGAGAAGAGATCCAGTAGAACTAAAAGACAAGTCATTTTATGTTTGGTTGCGCTCGGTTCTTGGGCTACAGCAGATCTACAAGCTCACAACGCGTCGCGCTGCGACACGTTGTGAGCTTGTAGATCGGCTATCTTCAGCATGCAACCAAGTGTAAAATCAGCCATTACGAGCAAGCGTCAAGCGTCATCAAAATACATTTTAGTCGACTAAATGAACTGTAGATTTAGTTGACTATAATCTGATGATATTTAGTCGACTAAAACTACAGACAAAAACTAAAACTAAAACATTACAGATGACAAACGTGACTAAAGCTAAATGGAATTTAATTCAAAAGACTATGACTAAAACTACATTTGCAGTCAAAATAAACACTGAATAGAAGAAGTCGCTCTCAGCACAGAATATCTGACCAGTGAACGACACAGGCGCTTCATTGTGGTTCTCTGTATGGTGGGAATGAGAAATAAACACTGCATGGAGTCTTATGGTGGTGATTGTGTTTATTTATTCATCTCAAAGCTTGTAATTAGTGAGGCTGAGAACACAAGATCCTATTTATTTCTCCAGAGGAATTTCTATCCTCTGTCTCTGGCGTGACTGGTTTGGGCTGGATGTAATGAGAGAGAGAGAGAGAGAGAGAGAGAGAGAGAGAGAGAGAGAGAGAGAGAGAGAGAGAGAGAGAGAGAGAGAGAGAGAGAGAGAGAGAGAGAGAGAGAGAGAGAGAGAGAGATACCACAATGAGAGAGAGAACCAGCATTGCAATGTCCGCTTGTTATACCGACTTAAGGCTTGCTTTTCAGTCTTCTCAAGGAAACCCCCAAATTAATATATATTTGTCCACGGACCACCCCACCCCCCTGAAAATATTGTCCGCCAGGGATCCCGTACCAGACTTTTTCTTTTGGGGAAATAGCAGATCTACAAGCTCACGATGCAGATCTACCACGACGCAGATCTACAAGCTCACCAAGCGTCGCATCGTGACACGTTGTGAGCTTGTAGATCTGCTATTTTCAATTTTTCATATAGCCGATATATATATAGATTTAAATTGCTCATGTGGCCTATAGAGTCGCTTCTTTTGGGCTTGTTTTCATATGACCTGCATGCTTATTTCTCTCGCAGAAATTGGCAACACTGGAGAGAACCCAGAGGTTGGAAAATAATTGGTTCTTCCAACACCCCCAGCCTGTAACTGTATAAATAAATACAGCATATTGACGTTTACCAAACCACGTCCAACATTCTGCACGACAACAAGGTGCATCATTATCAGCAAACAGAGGCAGACGGGAGCAGAAGGAGAGTGTTTAAAATCTGCATTTAAACCATTCCATCAGCCCTTATTCCGTATAGTTGTAGGGCAGAAACTTCTTATCTCCATAATTATTTTTAAATGAATGCCCTACTTGATCATACTAGAGTGTCACACAAAAATAGCAGATCTGGCCTGGAACGCTGGCCCTGCGGTCCGGGCACCTATAGGCTCATAAGCGTCGCAGGTTTGAATCCCGTCCCCCGCGACGACCTTTGCTGCTCGTCTCTCCCCGCTCTCTCCCTCTTTCCTGTCTATCTTGTCTACTCATGTACTCAAGAATATATCAATAAAAGGCAGAAAAGCCAAAAAACATATAATAATACAAATAATAATTAAGAAATTGCAGATCTGCAAGCTCGAAACGCAGTGCGAAGCGACACGTTTTGAGCTTGTAGATCTGCTGTTTTTGCATTTCAATCCTGAAAAGTATGACAGCTTTGGACATATGAGGTTTCTACCCGACAGAAACGATTTTGCAATTAATGAGCGCCGAATCTCACGCTCCGTGGTCATTGGTTCGGCCACTAATGATATGGAGATGAGTAGAGAAGAGGTGAAACATGGACTCTAATAATATCTGAACTCACTTCTTCTCACTGAGTTGAGACAGTGAGAAAATGACCCACATAGTAATGGGTGACTGAGTCTGTTTTGGAGCAGCTTACGACTGGAAAACACATCCTCAAAGGAAACAGAGCCTCACAAGTGAGAACAACTTAAGGAGTCCTGTGGGGTCGGTTTTAGTTTTTCTTAAACAGGCTATATTTAATCTTTTTGGAAATCAGTGCAGGGGTGGGTAGTGGGGACTTTAGATATTATGGGGCGTTTTGGGCTATAGCCCCCGGATCTCGTCCGATATGCCCTGGATCTAAAAAGTAAAGGTAACCACAATGGAAGTCATCCAACCATCCTTCTTGATGGGCTAGACCAAGATGTTCTAGCCCATTGGTTCTCAAAGTGGGGTCCGGGGACCCCCAGGGGTCCTTGGGGGGGTTCCAGGGGGTCCCCAGCAAAATGTGTTAATATAACATCATAATCATTTTAACCACTTATACTTTGGCTATTCAAAAATAGCAGATCTACAAGCTCATAGCGCGGCACCGAGTGCCACGCTATGAGCTTGTAGATCTGCTATTTTTGAAAAATCGTGAACATTAAGTGCAAACTTTTGAATATGTATTTTTTTAAAGCGAACATTTGTAACTCACATCTTTGCTTCTGGGGGGGTCCCTGGAACAACACATTTTGAGATGGGGGTCCGCGGCCAAATACATATCATTTTGGGGGTCCTTGACATGAAAAAGTTTGAGAACCACTAAATGTTCTAGCCGATCCAGAAGGAATGGCATGATCGACCATATCGAATGCGGCATTCAGGTCGAGGAACAGCGAGAGAGAAGTCCTAGCTGTGTGCATCCATCACCATTAACAGGTTGTTTGTAACTTTGACCAGTGTTTGTGTTTGTGTTTGACCAGTGTTTGTAACTTTGACCAGTGCTGTTTCTGTGGAGTGTTGAGCTCTGAAACCAGACTGAAAACTGTCAAAAAAGATTATTATTAGTGAGATAGGCTCGTAGCGCGGCTCTCAGTGCCGCGCTACAAGCTTGTATATCTGCTATTTTTTAATAGCCAAATAAATATAAAATGAAACTGCTACCCCGGATTGAATGGGTTAAATAAATGAATCATAAATCAGCTAAACTCTCCCCGTCCAGACTCCAGACACTAGAGGCTTGGCAACTGCCTGACAGTCTGTCTCTGTGCCAGAAGTTGTTTTGCTGCTGCGCTCCATCCAGGAGATTCATTGCCGTGTACAGAACCCATCAACACACACTGAGCGAGCTGAGGTCTGGGATATGGTTGTAGTGCTGCTGGTGTAAGAAGGTTGAGTTCATATATCGTCACAAATCAACCAGAACCAAATCGTTGCTGCCGGGCAGAAACCGCTCACTGTATCTCCGATGTTTTAACTTTTTGTGTATGACAGCAAAGTGACAATTTTGTGACCTTTAAGAACTTGGCCTTTATACCAACGTCTCGCGTTGTGAGTTGTGAGACCTACTGTACCTATATTTAGACCCTCCAGAAAAATGCGTTTATGCGATCGCAGAATTTACCGCATAATCAGCAAAATGGTGCATAATTATGCGGGGGTAACGTTTTTTCTAAAAGGCCGCATATTGCCGCATATTTCACAACTTTCCGCATAATTCGCAACTTCCCGCAATTTCACCGCATATAATTGCAAAAAAACCTGCATATTTCATTGCATAATCAAGAGTTTTAGCCCGCATAATCAAGAGTTTTAGCCCGCATAATCAAGAGTTTTAGCCCGCATAATCAAGAGTTTTAGCCCTAATATTGGTAAATCCTCTGATGCATGTGGTCAGTAGTAACTGTCATTACACTTATTATACTGTCTATTTACTGCTTCCCCTCAATCATTTCACATGTACATGGACTTAACCCCTTGAATCCGGGAACGCATCTGTGTCATTTTACATTTTGAGCTATAACCATTATTTTTTTATACATTGGCTATTCAAAAATAGCAGATCTACAAGCTCATAGCGCGCCACGCTATATACGAGCTTGTAGATCTGCAATTTTTGAGAAAAAAAATTAACATTTTGTGCAAATCTTTAAACATATATATATATTTTTAAACAACATTTTTAACTCAAATCTTTGCTTCGGGGGGGGGGGGGGGGGGGGGGGGTCCCTGGAACAACATATTTTTATGGGTATCGACGGCCAAAAACATCTAATTTTGGGGGGTCCTTGACAGGAAAAAGTTTGAGCCCCACTGATATAGCAATACTATTTTTTTATTTGTTTTACATTTGTTGAGAAATTTGACAGTTTTCATTTTTCAAAAATAGCAGATCTACAAGCTCATAGCGCGGCACTCGGTGCCGCGCTATGAGCTTGTAGATATGCTATTTTTGAATAGCCAAATAAATCTTAAAATGACACGGATGTCTTAATGGATTAAAAAATCCACTGGTCACGCAAACTGGAAATGAAAGAATACTCGCGTCTTCGGCTCGGTTGCCTTCACAAAAACCCATTAGACGTTTTGAACCCATCACAACTTAAGCTCTATAGCAACTGGAAATGAAAAAATATACATGAGTTTTGTGTGCCTATTAATCATAAAAGCACAGATAGTTTACCACTTGTGCCGAGATTATACTCGCCTCTGGCGTTTTCACGAGGAAGCATTCGGAGAGAAAATTGACATGAAAATCACAACTTAATTGGGTCTCATGGCCTTTAAGAACGGTCCATTACAGGACTGCCACACAATATTAGTTTTTTTATGTTTTGTAAAAAATGACAATACTTTGGGAAACTTGGAGCTGGTTGATAAACAAACGCACACAAAAAAAACCTCTGACTATTACTATACATGGGAGAATGGATTCACTGGATTCTCATAAAAAAAAAGTATTTTTTTTGACATTGTATGTTACTATGCTTTCTTGCACGATACAGTAGCCTACCCTTTTTTGTTTTGTTATGGTTTTCAAATATTTATATAATAATATAATATGTGATTCACCAGGAGCCTGATGGCTTGGTTCCAGGCTTAAAACAATTTATATAAATATTTTCGGAAATCTGTTCGGGGGAATTTAATGGGCTTTTGATCGATGGCACCCAAAAAATGTCCGCCACTGCTATAGGTTTAAAGTGCTCATTGTGTTACTCGCTTCTTACGGGCTTGTTTTCATAGACCTGGTTGTCAATTTCTCTCGCAAAATCGGGCAACACTGGCTGATACCTGTCTTGTCTGCGTGATAGTGAATTGCAGTGAGATTCTGACAAGACCCGGAAAAGACGCGCTGTGATTGGCCAGTAGTTACTTTGAGTGGCAGTTGGGGCAAACGCTCGCCCCAAAAACATGATTTACGATTCTGTGCCTATCGGTACACAACTCGGTCGGCGCTGAGTTGGCTCAAGCGAACTTCGCAACGTTTCGGCACGGCGACTCGCTCGCTTTAGCTCGCTCGGTGGTGCCTCTCGTGGCTCAAGTTGGCTTGAGACGGCGTGCCTCTGATGCGGTCCAAAACTATACTTTATCAGCCAAAAAATAAAATCTGCGGTTGTCGGAAAAGGAGTGCTGGCGGCAGGATTCGAACACTGGGGGTTAGGATTGGCAGTCCACTGATCAGCGAAGTGCGCCACCAGACCTTTAAAAAAAAGGGGGTTTTGGGTTGTATTAGAATGTGACAACACCCCCACCGTCTCCTTTGGGGGCGGAGTCCTTGTTTTCTCGTTTTTGCATTCAGCCAATCGCAAGGCAAGCAGGGCGGGGCTTGGTAGAATATCGTTACCATTAAATGATACGCATCTTGCCTCACCCAGTCCTGTCATTAGCCAATGTCTTGCACCTGTCTAGTTGTAGATCATCCCAGAGTGTATGTAGAAAAGAGAGTAACGACACTCTTTGATCTCGCCGCAAAGCGGGCTCCTATGGGCTATAGTTCCAAACATCGGAACTATCTCATTGAGATAGACAGAGCATTTCCGCATTCCATTCTTACGATGGGAGTCGACGCTAGTGTCAGAACTCTCTTTATGTCTCTGGATTATCCCTGTGTTGATTGTCAGTTTAGTTCGCCTAGTGTCTTGTTAGTCCTTGTCTATTTACTCTCCCCTGTATTTTCTGTATTTTGCTAGCTCGTTGTACAGTAAGTAGTACACCAGTGAGTACGTGTTAGTGTTGTTCTAGAGACTCCCAGTTGCCTTGTATATTTCACCTAGTGTTCTCCAAGTATTTTGTTAGTGCCAATTCCTTCGTTCAGTTCCTCTGTGTTTCTCTCGAGTCCCTCCTATCCCTGCCTACAAGTGTTTTGACTTTTGGACTTTTTGATGCCTGCTCCTCTTGGTTTGGTGATAATAAATACTTTCATTTGAAGTGTGCTGCCTCTGCCTCTCATCTTCCACTTGTCTCCCACGCTCTCCTGACTCCAACCGTGACAACATTACACACCCTGTGTCGATAAACACTTCTCTTTTTAGTCCTCAGCATTGAGTCCTTTTGGTAAAAAAAATGCTGAATCATGTCCAATATGACTAGAAATGTGAGAGGTACAGTATGAACAGTGTTGGAAGAAGTACTTGTATATGTATTTGGCCGCGGACCCCCATCTCAAAATATGTTGTTCCAGGGACCCCCCAGAAGCAAAGATTTGAGTTACAAATGTTAGCTTTTAAAAATATATATATTAAAATTTTGCACACATTTTCACGATTTTTCATAAATAGCAGATCTACAAGCTCATAGCGCGGCACTCGGTGCCGCGCTATGAGCTTGTATATCTGCTATTTTTGAATAGCCCAAAGTGTAAAATAATGCTTTTGAGCACAAATCTAAAAATGACACAGATGCGTTCCAGGTCTTAATGGGTTAAAGAAAAGTATAAATACTGCAATCCAGATACTCTTACAAGTATAAGTCCCGTATTAAAAATGTACTTGAGTAAAAGTACCAAAAGTACCAAAAGTAAAAGTAATCATTGTGCAGAAGGTTCCATTTCATGAGTAAAAAATGCATAACAATATGTTGCCGATCTACAAGCTCGCAATGTGTCGCACTGTGAGCTTGTAGATCTGCTATTTTCAAATGGCCGAAATACATATGGCTGAAGTGGTTAATATATATGTTTTGTAATAATAATACAAATCTACAAAGTAACTAGTAACTAAGATAATTGTAATGGAGTAAAAGTACAATATTTTCCTCTGAGACGTAGTGGAGTTAAAAGTCAAATTATTGAACATTGTAAATACTGAAGAAAGTAAAAAATACCACACAATTGTACTTAAGTACAGTACTTGAGTACATGTACTTGGTTACTTTACGCCACTGAGTATGAACCAAGTGAAGTCGAACTCTGTACAATAGTGAGTCAGTGGAGGTAGAGAGACAGACAGACAGACAGACAGACAGACAGGCATCATGGACACTGAATGAAGTCGTCTCCTCAAGGTTAACGGTGTACATTGGGATATCGAAGAAATGAAATTGCAGAGTCAACAGACCACACCGACAGACTGATCAATATCAGCACTGAGCTATTTGATGTGGCTTATAGATGTGGCCTGTGTGACACTGAGGAGAAATGGTGTCCCTGCGAAGATGATCAAAAGTGACACGCTCTGACAAATGTTGTCGAACGAGTTACAATAGAAAGACGGAAAGGCTCTGACCTCTGTATTTTCTTGCTCGATTTGACTGAACATAGACTGAGGGGATTTGATCCTGTAGCTTTTCAGTTATTCTGTAATGTCCACCAGCCTCCCAGAGCTACAGAAACACTGCACTCATAGAACATTCTCTGTACTTTCAGTCTTTTTTTCTTCTTTTGAGTGGTGCCAACCACTCCTACATTTGACCGTGTGTGTGTGTCTGTCCGTCCGTGTGTTTGCGGACGGCCTCAACATGTTTGAGCACGGCCTCAACAGCTGCAGCTGATTGCAACACAAAGATGCAACCAGTTACACTAATTAAACACAAAGAGGAGTGCAACACATGCGCATAATGAACTCATCAAAGGCACCACTCACTTCACACTGGGTGTGATTGTTTTTCTTACTGCCACAAGTTGAAGCACACATCATCATTTAAGCAATCTGGGAACCCATCGCCAACTGAAAATGAAAAACAGCGCCCTCTGCTGTTTGTTCTATGTCTGTTGGCTCTGGGCGGACGATAACGTAACACCAGAGCACAAGGAAACCGGTGTTTGTGATGCGCCTTCAGCGCATCACTTCCGGTTGGTGCGACTATGTTTTCATTCCCACTAACAATATTTCTACACGGAACACTAACACCACTTCTCCCAGAGAACATGGATCGTTTTGGTTATAAGCCCACTTGTTTCTATGATGAAAGTAAGTTAAAATGTGAATATATTTCCGTGGTTTTGTCTGCTCCGCGGACGCTATTGTTAAATTAGTTTCGGTTTGTTTCGAGGGGGAAAGATCGACGGACATGTGAATCCCGCCCACTACATGTGATTGGGTAAAGCGCGGCCTGCTTCCTGATCTGAATGCGCACTCGTTATGACGAACCTCCCCGACAGATTCCAACGCAGTGCAGAAGCTGTTCTTGAGAGATTATCATTTAAGTAACAGAAAGCTTATTTTACTTATATGTTTATTTGACAGGAACGATACAAAAGATGATCAAGTTATAAAAACATGAAACCGTTGCGTTGTAGGTGGGGTTTCGAGCCCTGTTCCTCGTTTTTTTTATTTATTTTTACAAATATCTGCCTAGTTAAACAATTACAATAAGCACATGTAAGAAGCTCCAATCTAAACTTACAAAAGTAGTCGCATTCAAAAAAAATCATGACGTTAAGGTTTTAAAACTTACATAACATATTAGTGTTTGCAGCTTTCATTAAATATTTTTTTTTTTTTTGGTAGGGCCTTCCACAAGTGTATTCCTTTCACTGAAAAAGATGACTGACCAATTAAGAGTGGACCAAAAATGACCAGGAAGTTTAGGGATAATGGGTAAGGTACCGGCGAAAAATATTTTCACCGGTGCCTTACGCCAGTGTTTCTCAAACTTTTTCATGCCAAGGACCCCCAAATTGTTATGTATGTGGCCACGGACCTCCACCTGAAAATATGTTGTGCCAGGGACCCCCAGAAGCAAAGATTTGTGTTAAAAATGTTTTAACATAAATAAATAAAAAGATTTAAAGATTTGCACACATCTTCAAGATTTTTCAAAAATAGCAGATCTACAAGCTCATAGCGCGGCACTCGGTGCCGCGGTGTTGATAACCTATGCACATGGCTACAAGTGGGCGGGCCTTCAGATCAGGAAGCAGGCCGCGCTTTACCCAATCAAATGTAGTGGGCGGGATTTACTGTCTGTGCGCTCGCTTCCCACTGAAAACAAACCGAAAGTCCGAAACTCATTTAACAATAGCGTCCTCGAAGCAGACAAAACCACGGAAAGATATTCACATTTTAACTTGCTCTTTCATCATAGAAACAAGTGGGCTTATAACCAAAACCATCCATGTTCTTTGGGAGAAATGGTGTTGGTGTTCCGTGGAGAAATATTGTTAGTGGGAATGAAAACATAGCACCACAGGGAGTGGAGGGCTGAGGGCATGTCCAAACCCCGGTTTCCAGTGATGCCCCCCCCCCCAGAGTCAAATGCAAAAGTGAAAAACAGCAGAGGGCGCTGTTTTTCCTTTTTATTTGACGATGGGTTCCCAGATTGGTATGGACCTGACCCAGATGGCAGCGTTCCACTGTAATCAGGTCCCCAGAGGTAATGCATGGAGGGAGGAGGACGTTATTATGAGCTTCACTGCTTCTTCTCAGCATCATCTGCAGGACTCCAGATGAAAACTGATGAAAGGAACATCATTTTAGCCGCGTTCCCACTAGCCTTCCTTCTCAGCCATATCTTCTAAAGTGCATCGTTCAATAAGGCACTCTGTGGGAAGCCTCTGAATATGTATAACGCCAATCATCATTACAAACCTCAAAGTTCAGAGTCCACTCTTCATTTCTGAATAGAGAGTATAGCAACCATGTGAAATATGTCTCCGGTACGGAAGCCGTGCATACAAGTACACATAAGTAGGCTACATTAATTAGACCACTTTTTCATGTCAAGGACCGCCAAAATGATATTTATTTGGCCGCCGACCCCCATCTCAAAAAAATGTTGTGCTAGGGACCCCCAGAAGCAAATATTTGAGTTAAAAATGTTTACAGCAGAAAAAACCCAAAAATGTTCGCCTTAAAAATAATATACATATTTTTCTGATATGTTACAGGGAAATTGGCATTCCAGGGAAATTGAAAAAGGAGCGCTCGTTTATACCCACCCCCCCAGGCAATTCTATTGAACCAACACTAGAAGGCAATGCAAGCCACACTGCGAACCCTCTTCTACCATGCCGTTGAAGGCACCTATTGGGCGGGCACGCGGGCAGGGACTTCTTTCCTCTAAAATAGAAGAGTTAGTTATGCAACTCGAATACCCAATTTCAGCACCAGCCTCAGTGGCGCACCTCGCTAATCATTGGACATCCGATCCACCAACTCTGGGAGTCTGGGTTCAGCTCCCGCTCGGGACAATACTTTTTCAAACAACCACAGACCACTTTTCTTCGCCGATAAAGTGTAGTTTTGGACCCAGACACTAGACTAGACTAGAACGTCTATGCAACGTGCATAGACGTGCATAGACATGAACGTGCGTGCGTGTGCGTGCGCACACACTCTCATGCTTTCAATTTGGTTTGTTGAAAGCATGACTGTTAAGATAATTTTATTGTGTTCTGGCTTTTAACATTTGTTTTAGTTTATCCACAATACACACACGCACACGTGGATAGTAATCCATGAAAAGATCTATTCTCACCCTATCGGTTTACAACTCGGACGGCGCTGATTCGACTAGCAGACCATCGGCAGGTCGGCGCGGGCACTCGCGCCGCTCCTCGGCCTCAAGCTCTGCCAAGTCGGCGCGCCTCCGTCATGGACAATAACTATTATCACGTGTGCGTGTGAACACGTGTTCAGCGTTCCCCTAGCGTAGCTTCCTGGTTGCTATGTGGGGGGGAACAACAGAAGCCAGGTCCGCCTCGCATCAAAGCCCCGCCTCGCGCCTCCTCCTCCTCCTCCTCCTCTCGCCGCCTCGCATCAAAGCCCCGCCTAGCGCCTCGCGCCTCCTCCTCCTCCTCTCGCCGCCTCGCATCTAAGCCCCGCCTCGCATCTAAGCCCCGCCTCGCATCTAAGCCCTGCCTCGCATCTAAGCCCCGCCTCGCATCTAAGCCCTGCCTCGCATCTAAGCCCCGCCTCGCATCTAAGCCCTGCCTCGCATCTAAGCCCCGCCTCGCATCTAAGCCCTGCCTCGCATCTAAGCCCCGCCTCGCATCTAAGCCCCGCCTCGCATCTAAGCCCCGCCTCGCATCTAAGCCCCGCCTCGCATCTAAGCCCTGCCTCGCATCTAAGCCCTGCCTCGCATCTAAGCCCCGCCTCGCATCTAAGCCCTGCCTCGCATCTAAGCCCTGCCTCGCATCTAAGCCCCGCCTCGCATCTAAGCCCTGCCTCGCATCTAAGCCCTGCCTCGCATCTAAGCCCCGCCTCGCATCTAAGCCCTGCCTCGCATCTAAGCCCCGCCTCGCATCTAAGCCCTGCCTCGCATCTAAGCCCTGCCTCGCATCTAAGCCCCGCCTCGCATCTAAGCCCTGCCTCGCATCTAAGCCCCGCCTCGCATCTAAGCCCTGCCTCGCATCTAAGCCCCGCCTCGCATCTAAGCCCCGCCTCGCATCTAAGCCCTGCCTCGCATCTAAGCCCTGCCTCGCGCCTCGTGCCTCCTCCTCGCGAGGAGCGCCTCGCGTAAAAAAACCCTGTCTCGAAAATCCCCGCCTATCGCCGAAGCCCCGCGCCTAAAAAGGAGCGCTCCTTTTTCAATTTCCCTGGAATGCCAATTTCCCTGTGACATATATTATTCAAAGATTAGCACTATTCAAAGATTTTTTTTTTCAAAAATAGCAGATCTATAAGCTCATAGCTCGGCACAAAGTGAAGCGCTATGAGCTTGTAGATCTGCTATTTTTGAATAGCCAACATATACATGTGATAAAGTGGTTAAAACGATTGTGATGCTATGTTAAGTACTTTTGCTGGGGACCCCCTGGTACCCCGCCACGGTCCCCCACTGCCCCAGGGGACCCCACTTCCAGAACCAATGGTATATGCTGTATTGCAAAAAAAAAAAAAAATTATAACTATTTACTTTTATTTTTATAAAATCACATGTTAGTTTAAATACATAAAAGTACCAGGAAGCAACTAGATCAGAAAAGTTTTTGTTTTGTTTTGTTCTAAAAACATTTTAAATTCAAAAGGAAAAGGATGAGCCAGCGTTTAATATCCACCGTTCTGCCTAAAAGTCTTATCTGGCTCAGGTGTTCCACTTCACTGGCACAGACAGGGGTTGTAACAATAATCAACAAGGTTTTGCTATGGCTTGAGATGGTAATACATCTTTGAAAAGATTACAGTTTTGTCAGATCTCAGAATCTAATCACAAACTAAGTTTAGAAATTAGCAGATACTGTGCATGCATGGCAACAATTCAGTAATGGGTATTAATTATGATGTGGAAAGAATAAACAAAACACGGTGCAATGTAACATTATGTCTCTGTCGCCTCATATTTCCAAAACTGTTACTTTTCAAGATTCAAATAAAACTAGGAAATGTGCTCCTCGGAGCACAAGTCTCCGCCAGCAGACTATAGCAATTATATTATCATAGCAATAACTAATGAGATACAGTAGGACTAGAAGATACTAGAAGATACTGTTCCAATCAAGACTGATTGATCCTGTCTTACCTCGCTTCAAAAACGTAAACGGCTTTTTGAAGTGACACACCTTTTTATTATAGGATTGTATTTCGTCATGCGTCCCTCTAGCCAATCAGAGACATTGATGTCAACATATTGACACGTATTAAGAGTTCGGCTTTGTTGTGGGATCATTTCAACTCTAGTCCTCTTCTACGTTACAATTGTAGATGAGTATGCTTTCTTAGCTTTGGCCTTCTGCGCCTTTGCTTGACCAATGTTAGGTGTTCTCAGAGGGAAACACACACGCACAGACGGGTGACTTGGACTTACTGAAGGTACTGTTCCAATCAAGTCTGATTGATCCTGTTTTACCTCACTTCAAAAAGTAGGTGCTTTTTGAAGTGACACACCTATTTATAGAATTTTATTTCGTCACGCGTCCCTCTAGCCAATCAGAGGCATTGGTGTCAACATATTGACACGTGTCACGTGGAGCTTGCCCAATGTTAGCTTGGCTAACAATGTTTGCTCACACAAAGCGAAAACATATTCTCCACCTTCGGCGGAGACAATAAAATAGCAAAAGTAGCAGATCTACAAGCTCGAAACTTTACACCACTGTGTATGAACCAATTGATTCAAACTCTGTCATGTACAATAGAGAGGCAGTGGAGGTAGACAGACAGACAGACAGACAGACAGACAGACAGACAGACAGACAGACAGACAGACAGACAGACAGGCAGGCAGGCAGGCAGGCAGGCAGGCAGGCAGGCAGGCAGGCAGACAGACAGACAGACAGACAGACAGACAGACAGACAGACAGACAGACAGACAGACAGACAGACAGACAGACAGACAGACAGACAGACAGACAGACAGACAGACAGACAGACAGACAGACAGACAGACAGACAGACAGACAGACAGACAGACAGACAGACAGACAGACAGACAGACAGACAGACAGACAGTTGTCTCCTCAAGGTTAATGGTGTACATTGGGATATGGAAGAAATGAAATTGCAGAGTCAACAGACCACACACACACACAGACAGACTGATCAATATCAGCACTGAGCTATTTGATGTGTCTTATAGATGTGGCCTGTGTGACACTGAGGAGAAATGGTGTCCCTGTGAAGATGATCAAAAGTGACACCCTCTGACAATAACATGTATTGTTCAATGTGTTACAACAGAAAGACAGACAAAGGCTCTGACCAAACAATTTGATTGTTTTTTCCTACCTTCACTGTTTTTATGTATATAAAGACGTGACTCAGCCTAAAAACCTTTGCTCATTATTTTTTCTGGCTTTAAAAAAAAGAAATGACAGGACAGGTGGATGACAGGAAATGGGAAGAGGGATGGGGGGGGGTGACACGTAGGAAAGGCCGTCGGGATCGGGAGTCGAACCCGCGACACACGGTGCCCAGACGGTTACGCCATCCGTCCGGGCCTGCTCATTTTATTTTTAATGTAACATTACGTCTATGTCTAATGTCTGGTGGAAACCTAATGTCCAAAACAGTAACTTTTCAAGATTCAAAAGTAGCAGATCTACAGGCTCGTTTGAGCTTGTAGATCTGCTACTTTTGATACTTCGGTGTGACGCTGTGGTATGATCAAGTAGGGCATTGATTTGCGAAAAAACACAGAAAGTTAGAATATAGTCACCTTGCTAAACTAATGGCACGTCATTTTTTTTTGTCAAGTTTTCCAGGAAAAAAAAAACTGATCCAAAACAAAACAATATGATATTTCTTAATCATTTCACCCATAATGTGTATAACAAATTATGACTATTAACATAAAAATAACACTGTCTGTCGTAACATAAGAGATTTAAATAGGTTTAACTAGGATTAAACCTGATTTAGGCCAAATGATTTTCGCCTAAGTCAAAATACAAAAACAAGTGACTTAGGCCAAAAAAAAGTCTATTTTGGCCTAAGTCACACTAGGGAGGTATAGGCCATTATACTAAAAGTGGAGGGAACAGCATGATCCTTTTCAATTAGGAGATGGGCCATTTTACCAGAGGTGGCCAGTAGGGGTGGGACGATATATCGATATTGCGATATATCGCGATACTTTCTCCCGCGATAACTAATCAATATACTGCCGGAAAATATCGATATAACTTTTTTTTTTTTTTTTTTTTTGTGATACGTTGTTTTTCCTACTCTGTATTTGTGTAATGATGATTTTGAACTGTTTGGTGCTATTTTATGTGTTTATGAATTGAATACAAGGTCTATCGTGATATATCGTTGGTGAAATTTCATGCAATATATCGTGATATCGCAATATATCGATATTTTCAGATATCGTGATATATCGTTGGTGAAATTTCTTGCAATATTATATTGAATATCGTGATATCGCAATATATCGAATATCGTCGAATATCGTGATATATATTGTTATCGTGGGCCTAATATCGTGATATATATCGTATTGTGCGGTACCCATATCGTCCCACCCCTAGTGGCCAGTGTCATGAGGAGCTGACTTAGGCAAAATATATCATTTTCCTCAAAAAATGACCTAGGCCATTAGTTGAGCAAGGTGACGATATGGATATAAGAGGTTTCTGCCCGACAACAACGATTATGAGGAGGGCACGTGGTTTTTTGTGCCCTCCTCGTTTAGCGGTCTGCTTCTTCTGTCTCTGTCTGTACAGGCAGGTTGAGCCGCGGAACAAGCCCACCTTGTTTTGGTAGATACGAGATTAGAATAAACCTCACTTCATGTGGAATCAATTTCACAGCCATAGCATCCGCTGCAAGAAACGCTCGTGAATGTCATTCTCTGGAGAATGATTCGTCTCGCCTGGCATACATGCGCGAGCCTCTCCTCCAGGATACCGTATATACCTATAATATCCTCCAACCGGTTTATCATATTTTGCCCTCGAAAAAAAACCAATCTTTATTAGCCCATTAAGACCGGGAACGCATCTGTGTGTCATTTTAAGTATTTTTTATGTCTTTGGGCTATTCAAAAATCTCATAGCGCGGCACCGAGTGCGCTATGAGCTTGTAGATCTGCTATCGTTTGAAAAGATTGTGGAAACTTTGTGCAAATATTTGAATATTATGTTTTAAGACGAACATGTTTAACTCCTATCTGTGCTTCTTGGGGGGTCCCTGGAACGACTTATTTTGAGATGGGGGGGTCTGCGCATCAAGGGGTTCCTTGACATGGAAAAGTTTGAGAACCACTGATATTATAGCAACATACGTTTTTCAGAAAACTGTTAGGATTTAGAAGACATTTGAAGAATCCCCCCAGAAGCAAAGATTTGAGTTACAAATGTTTGCTTTAAAAAATATATATATATTCAAAGATTTGCACACATTTTCCACGATTTTTCTAAAAAATAGCAGATCTACAAGCTCATAGCGCGGCACTCAGTGCCGCGCTATGAGCTTGTAGATCTGCTATTTTTTTAATAGATCAAAGAAATCAGATTATTTCCCAGGTCTAGATGGGTTAGTGTGAAAGACTTTGCGTTTGGTCTCGAGGGATAGCGGATTGCCATTGATGCGGATGACAGCGAGCAGGAGTCTCTTTTTCTACTGACTCCCCTGCGTGCGGGAGTTGTGATGGATATGGAAATGGCGGAGATTTGACAGCATACTGTATGCATGGCAGCATAACACCACCGCTGAACCTGTGGCAGGCTATAAATATTTCAAGAAAATATCAATCAGCCATGTTTATCCCATTAACACCGGTAAAGCATCCGTGTCATTTTTAGATTTAAGCTATATATATTGCACATTGTTTGGCAATTAAAAAAAATTTGCAGATCTACAAGCTCATAGCGCGTCACTTCGTGCCGCGCTATGAGCTTGTAGATCTGCTATTTTTTTTAAATTTGCAAAAAATGCAAATCTTTGCATATAGTATGTACATCAAACATTTTTAACTCAAATCTTTGCTTCTGGGGGTCCCTGGAACAAAACATTTTGAGATGGCAGTCGGTGGGCCAAATGCATACAATTTTGGGGGGTCCTTGACATGAAAAAGTTTGAGCACCACTGATATAACAACATACGTTTTTTCTGAAAACTGTTAGGATTTAGAAGACATTATTTGTAGATTCGGCCTCTTTAGGTCTTAAAGGGTTATTCTAGTGTCTGACTTGTTTCAAAGGCAGTTGTTTCTTGTCTGTTGCCTTGACACATTTTGGAGGCTGATCAGTGACTGCAGCCTGTGTTGTTGTGTGCGTGCTTGTATAGCGGATGCTGTTTGAGGTTGGAAATCAATGTCTGCCACCTGTATTTGATTAAACAGAGCTGGCAATAGACCGCACGGCAGCTGAAACAATACTGACAAGGCTTTCATGACGCCTTTGATCTTTTTTTTTACCAAAGATGCCAGAAAACCGTGTTGTCCTCAAATCTGTCTCTGCATCACCTAGACATTTAGTAGGCCAGGGGAGAGGCTCCAACAGCACCCGAAGAATACATTCCTGTTTTGTTAGGACCCTTATGGTGTCTAGTTAAGATTTTTGTGCAGTTTCTGTCCTGAAATAGAGTCAAGATGTGCTTGAATATGAATAATAACTGTAATGAATTCCTTGGGTCAAAATGATGTAAATTTGTTTTTATTTTGTCTCTGTATGTTGTTTACTTCAAGAGTTATGGTATGTTCTGTTATCTGCATGTTATGGTTCAGGTTGGGGGTAGGTGTAAGAAAGGGTTAAAATAAACCCCATGGGTCATTAGTTGACCAGGGCAACAAGAAGAAATCTTAACTAGACACCATTAGGGTCCTAAAAAAACAGGATACAGAAATGTGTTCTTTGGGTGCTGGTGGCCCTGTCTCTACTAATTCTGTGTTCTACCAATTTGTAGAAAATGGAGTGTGGGGGTGAATGAATGTCCTTTAGAATAGTCTTCTAATCTTCAAAGTGAAGGTCAGTGTTTGAATAATTAACTGGACAAACTGCATTATTTACACGAGAAATTCAGTGAATTAGAATTATTTCCAGACAAATGCATGGGGATTGACTGTGAATAATCACAGCTCTAGACCACAACGCCACTAACAGAAAACAGACCTAATTAATACTGCCAGTTGATAATAATACTAGATGTAAAATAGCACAATGTGAGGTCGTGATTTCAGACAGCTTGATTGTCGGAAAAAAATAAAGAAAGCCCTAAGTTATTGGCCCATCGAACAGAATAAACCTGAGTTAAGGCCTTTGCAGACAGGGTGCGATTTTTCGCACGAAAAAAACGGACAATATCATTTTTTAAATGAACACATGGTTCTCAATGACCTCATGCACACCGGCTCCCAATTTACCGTGCGGCGATGCGATGCGTTTTTTTTCCAATCGAACCCAGTTCGATTCGTGCGTCTTCTCGCATGCGGTAAAAACTGATTGACTAATCGCACCCTGTGTGCAAAGGTCTTTAGTCGCGCGCCGATGTTGCACACCGAAAATAGCCGATATACAAGCTCAGCGCAAGTGTTGCAGCATCATACGCCGAATATTTATGCATCTCCAATACATTCTTTTTTTTTATGTGTTATTTCTTAGATAGGCGAGTGTAGAGAGAGACAGGAATCCAAGACCAGACAGAGCTGGAGAGACACGCAAGACAAGACCAGAAGGAGTCAGATTCAAACTCGGGACCTTAAACTTAACAGGAGCACCTGGTCTGTGTACTAACGGGCTGAGCCGGCCCCTATATTAATGATTAGCTACTAAGCTTAAATACGCTATAGACCAACGTGATATCGTCCGTGGTATCCCATTAAAACGCCAAATGTTTTGTATTTAGCCCACAGCGAATGCCCTATTGAAATAGGCATCGTTGCATCTAGTCCTCTATGGAGAGCCAGGGGAAAAAATGAACAGACAATTTACAATTTAGGCATTTAGCAGACGCTCTTATTTACAGAGAGATTTACAGTAAGCAAGGTAAACACGAGGTAATACATCAAATGCATAGATACAGTAATCTAGGATTATAGGTAAACCAAGAATCTATCATCAGTCTAAACAGTAGAATATCAAGAAATATAGAATCTGTTCATTGAAACTAAACACAATCTAGCAGTGGTCTTCAACAGGGGGTCCGGGACCCCTAGGGGGTGTCAGAGTTACTACAGGGGGTCCGCCAAATCGTTGTGTGGTGGGGAACATAAACCTAAAATAGCTGATCTACAAGCTCACAACGCCTCGCACTGCGAGGCGTTGTGAGCCAACGGTCAAGTTGACTAAATAGTGAGGGTTTTGAAGGTTATCTATCCGAAAATACACATTAACATGCATCCAGCTATCTATGAAATCTATGACAGAGTTTAATCTGCAAAGCCATGTCATACAATATGTAGTGGGGGTCCCTGCTTCATCTCTCTCTCTCAGCTATAGGGGTCCTTGGCCTGAAAAACGTTGAAGACCCCTGCCCTGCACTATAGGATGCCAGGTCTACAAATGACCTGGTATCTGTCTACGTAACATGCTATCTATTCTAAATTACATTTTAGCCTTTGCATAAATCTGCAAGGTCGTCAAGGCTAGGGCAAGAGCTACGGGCTATAGGGTGGAGTCTGAAGAGGCAGACACGACGAAGGTGAAGATATCCTCTCGTTTTAACCCATTAAGACCGGGAACGCATCCGTGTCATTTTAGATGTCTTTGGATATTCAAAAATAGCAGATATACAAGCTCAAGCTTATAGATCTGCTATTTTTGAAAGAAAACCGTGAAAATGTGTGCAAATCTTTGAATATATACAGTATGTATGTACATTTTGTACTCAAATGTTTGCTTCTGTATCACATATTTTGCGATCGGGGGGTCCGTGGACAAATACATATCATTTTGGGGGGTCTTTGACATGAAAAAAGTTTGAGAACCACTGATATTAAAGCAACATACTTTTTTTTTTTTTCAAAAATGCTGAGGATTTAGAAGACATTTGTAGAATCCCCCAGAAGCAAAGATTTGAGTTAACATTTTTCGCTTAAAATAAATAAATACATTATTCAAAGAGTTGCACACATTTTCACAGTCTTTCAAAACAAATAGCATATCTATAAGCTCATAGCGCAGCACTCGGTGCCGCGCTATGAGCTTGTAGATCTGCTATTTTTGAATAGCCAAAAGTATAAAATAATGGCAAAAAAAAATCTAAAATGACACATGCATTCCCTGATTGAATGGGTTAATATGCGGCACAACAAATAACAAACAGAGAGGCATTATGCAAAGAGTTCATATACTGTTAATGTATGCAAGACACGATCCTCAGTCAATGAAGCTGAACTGGCAAGATTAAGACCATTAGTGCCATTACCTACATTGATATATGACATGAATGATTCCAAAAAAACTAAACAAAGGACAAAACAATGTTTGATATGAAGAATGCAGAGTTCTATTAAGGGGTCTTTGCAATCAAAAAGCAATGATATTTGTGAATATAAGACTGTGCTCTCTCGTGGTAACTATTGTACAGCGGATGTGATGGTGTACAATTTAGTCTCTGTCGGGTGGAAACCTCATATGTCCCAAACTGTTCCTTTTCAGGATTCAGATTAGAAAGCATCAAAAGTAGCAGATTGTAGATCTGCTACTTTTGTGTGACGTAATGATAGGGCGTTAATTTACGGAAAAAAACTAACAAATAGAAAAAGGAGATAAGAGGCTTCTGTCCGACAGCCATACAGTTTGATTGAATGATTGAATACTCAGATTTATACAAAATAATGCTAAAAGGATTAAACCCCATAAGCCTATGGCTTGTTTCCATTGAGGTCCAAAGACAAACAATAATATAGAATAATATGCAAAACATCATATACGACAAGTAGAAATAAAATAAAGATAGCCTGTGTACTAATAGTTGGGGGGAGGGTGGGGGGGGGGGCGGGATCATTTCCGGTGATAAGCTTAGACTTTTTACAGGGGCCAGTTACAAATTGCAACCACCTGTAGGTGCTCTTTTAGAGCGGTTTTGAACGAGGGTAAGGAGTCACACTTTTTTAACCCTTTAAGGCCGGGAAGGGAACACATGTGTGTCATTTTAAATGTATTTGGCAATTCAAACATAGCAGATCTACAAGCTGGTAGATCTGCTATTTTTTAAGAAAAATCATGAACATTGTATATACATTTTTAACTCGCATCTTTGCTTCTGGGAGTCCCTGGAACAAAATATTTAAAAACCATTGATAATATAGCAACATAAATAAAAAAAAACTTTAGGAAAAAAAAACTGATTTAGAAGACCCAGAAGCAAATATTTGAGTTAGAAACTTTCGCTTTAAAAAAGTATATATATATATATATATATATATATATATATATATATATATATATATATATATATATATATATATATAATATATTCAAACTAAAGATTTGCACACATTTTCACGATTTTTCAAAAAAATTGCAGATCTACAAGCTCGTAGCGCTATGAGCTTGTAGATCTGCTATTTTCATATAGCCAAAGAAATCTGAAAATGGCACAGATGCGTTCCCGGTCTTAAAGGGTTAATGACTGTTGGTAGGGCATTCCACATTCTGGCGACATAGCAGTCGAACGAATTTAATCCCATTTGTGTGCCGAAACTGGGTTCAGTGAGATCAGTGCATGGGGCTCCTTCTGGTGTTGTGCCTGTGTGTCTGTTATAGTAGTAGTCTGACAGGTACATGGTAATCTTTGTATTCTCGCGTGTCTTGTAGACCAGGCCCATTGCAAGTGGCTTTACTCTGTCCTCTATGCCCTGAGCCATCCCATCCTATTATAAAGAGCAGGGGTTAGGTGAGGTCTAGTAGTAACCTGACCAGTTTGTTTTGAGAGGTCTGCAGTTTAGTTTTGTAATGCCTTTGAGGTGCTAGAGTACCATGAGGTGCATGCATAGTCAAAATTACATCGGAAGAGTGCTCCTGCTATAGTGTCCTCAACGTGATCCTCGCAGTACGCACAAAAGAAAAACATCACCAACCTATATACCGTACACGGTTTAACTGATCAACTACAGCAAACCCATGAGTAGTATTTTGAGTAGAATTAATTTGCGTCCCTTTCAGGGCATAATTATGTGTAACATCTTGCTGCTGTAGCCAGCATTCCAAACCACAGAAGATACAGTATGGGTGCTAATTTAACCCATTAAGACCGGGAACGCATCTGTGTCATTTTAAGATCTAATTGGCTATTCAAAAATAGCAGATATACAAGCTCATAGCTTTGAGCTTGTAGATCTACTATTGTTTGAACATTTTTGGAAAATGTGTGCAAATCTTTGGATATATATTTTTTTTAAAGCGAACATTTGTAACTCAAATCTTTGCTTCTGGGGGGTCCCTGGAACAAAACATTTTGAGATGGGGGTCCGCTGCCAAATACATATCTAATTTTCTAAATCCTAACAGTATGTTGCTATATAAGTGGTGCTCCAACTTTTCCGTGTCAAGGACCCCCAAGATGATACGTATTTGGCCGCGAGACCCCCATCTCAAAATATGTTGTTCCAGGGACCCCCCAGAAGTACAGATCGCAGTTAAACATGATCCGCTTTAAAACATATATTCAAATATTTGCACACATTTTCACAATTTTCCAAAAATAGCAGATCTACAAGCTCATAGCGCCGGCACTCGGTGCCGCGCTATGAGCTTGTAGATCTGCTATTTTTGAATAGCCCAAAGTATAAAATAATGGTTTAAGTGGTTAGACAGATGCGTTCCCGGTTGTAATGGGTTAAAGATGTGTACACACTATAATCTGCAGCTATTCTTAGCGCACCGTGGCACACGATGACACTATTATACAATAGGTGATTTGTCAGTCATGTACAACTGTAGGATGTTACAGCTGCATGCGTAACTTTCCTCTCCTACCCCGGATTTGAACCCAGTTTCCTGCACAATTTTAATGAGATTTATTGAAAAAAAATATCTGGCACAGGTTGCAATCCTCTACACCACACTCAACACAATATAAATATTTCATAAGTTGCGACATTCACAATTCACAATGTACAACCCTGCAACCCACTCCCACATAATACATCCACAACCCACATACGATCCCACATACATTACACATACATACAATCTGTACTTTCTTTTTCAGTACTTTTACTTCTACTCCACTACATCTCAGAGGCAACTATTGTACTTTTACTCCACTGCAATCATTAGAAAACTTTAGTTACTAGTTACTTTGTAGATTTTGATTATTATTACAAAACCTACATTAACCACTTCAGCCCCTATATACATTTAGGCCATTTGAAAATAGCCGATCTAAAAGCTCACAATGCATCGCGATGCGACGCATTGTGAGCTTGTAGATCTGCTATTTTCAAAAGATTTTGAAAACTTGAAACGGGACATTCTGCATAATGAGAATTTTTACTTTTGCTACTTTAAGTACATTTTGATGCCAATACTTTTGCACTTTTACTCAAGTACATTTTTAATTCCGGACTTTTACTTGAAATGGAGTATTTCTATATTGCAGTATTGATACTTTGACTTGAGTAAAGCAATTGAGCACTTTTTCCACCACTGTTTCTCCTAATGGAGCCATCATCAGGACACTTTGTGCATGCTGTATTAAATACAACGCAGTGAATATATTGGGAAAAGATATCAATGGCAGGGAACTTATGGCTATGAGGTTGCTTTATGTACCATACTGTCTAGTGGATACAGAGTAGTATTATACTGGTCTTTATTCAAGAAAGGCTCAGTGACTGCTTTTATATCTATAAATGTAAGAGTCTGTGAATGCCTTCAAAGATTTAACCCATTAAGACCTGAGGCTGACTCTAAATCAGTACTTCTCAAACTTTTCCGTGCCAAGGACCCGCAAATTAATATGTATTTGGCCGCGGACCAAGATTTTTCAACACATTAAAAAATTGGCATTAGCATTATTTTACGTATGTTACTATATATCAGTGGTGCTCAAACTTTTTCATGTCAAGGACCCCCAAAATTAAATGTGTTTGGCCGCGGACCCCCATCTGAAAATATTTTGTTCCAGGGACCCCCAGAAGCAAAGTTTTGAGTTAAAACATTATATTCAAAGATTTGCACACATTCTCATGATTGTTTTTCAAAAATAGCAGATCTACCAGCTCATAGCGCGGCACTCTGTGCCGTGCTATGAGCTGGTAGATCTGCTATTTTTGAATATCGAAAGAAACCTAAAAATGACACACAAATGCGTTCCCGGTCTTTAATGGGTTAAGGTATAGGACATAAAGGCTGGATTAATACGCCCATGGGGGCCCCATGGCCCCTAAAGCTCATTGAGCACACGCAACACAGTCGCTGCCATATCGTTCACCGGTGCCGGTTCCAGTGGTAGAAATCCCATTCATCTCTCCGTAGACATTTCAGAAAAGGTTTTTTTTAAAGCTTGGAACCAAGCCAACCAGAAAGGGTGAATCATTCATGACAATTCTATTCATAAAAACATCATTGGAAAACAGAGGGTACATATTTTAAAAATGAAGCTGGGCTACTTCTCAAATGAGCCATTGCTCGAATACCGTTCCGATGCTTCCAGCCAAAACATAATCGTTTACAGTAGCTTTGCTTCTTTCTAACTTTAACTTTATTTTCTTTATTATAGTCTTTATATTGTTGGTAGTGTTGTAAAAAAAAGATTGTAGTTGACTGGTTGTGATTTTCAACCATGATTTTTACGATCAGAGCTGCCAAGTCTCACCCTTTGAGAGTGAGAGTCACGTAATTTAACCTCTTCACAGCACACGCCTCACAACTTTATAATATTCTTTTAATTTAATGATTATATTTTCATAACTTGTTGCTTGAGGCTTGCCGTAGTGGGTGATATCCCCCCACTTCTGGGACGAAGAAAAAAGAAAAAGAAAAAACCTCCGAGCAGAAATGCAGCAACCGGGATTTCTCCCAACATGCAGGACTATTGACACAATACTATTGGACATACAGGACTAACGTGTCGCAATTGGTTTCATAAAAATACATCAGCTTAACTATAGTGCAACAAACAAACTCTTTAACCCATTAAGACCGGGAACGCATCTGTGTCATTTTAAAATGTCTTTGGCTATTCAAAAATAGCAGATCTACAAGCTCGTAGAGCTGCATTTTTTGTTTTCAAAATTGTGGAAAATTTGTGCAAATCTTTGAATATATATTTTTTAAGCGAAAATGTTTCACTTGCTTCTGGGGGGTCCCTGGAACAACATATTTTGAGATAGGGGTCCACGGCCAAATAAATATCATTTTGGGTGGCCCTTGACATGGACAAGTTTGAGAACCACTGATTATAGCAACACCGTTTTTTTCAAAAAACTATTAGGATTTAGAAGACAGAATATCCCCAAAAGTAAAGATTTGAGTTAAAAATGTTCAATGTTTAAAAAATACATATATGCAAATATTTACACAAATTAAAAAAAAATTTTTAGCAGATCTACAAGCTCATAGCGTGGCACTCGGTGCCGCGCTATGAGCTTGTATATCTACTATTGTTTAATAGCCAAAGAAATCTAAAATGACACAGATTGAATGGGTGAATTCATCGAGCTGCATTTCAAAGCACTTTGGAGTTTATTTTAGCCGAGAGAGAATTATGCCCTGGTTTGATGGCTGACATATACACTTGTGTATATGTCTATGTATAGTGTGTATATGTCTGTGTATAGTGTGTATATGTCTGTGTATAGTGTGTATATGTCTGTGTATATGTCTGTGTATAGTGTGTATATGGCTGACATATACACACTGAACATTGTTACGGACGGAGTAACTATGGACTTTTCTTTTCAGTTGAAGGATGATGAGACGGGTGTCTTTAAAGTTCTTTGAAAACTATCACAATGGCATTATTAACGCATTAAGACCCGGAACGCATCTGTGTGTAATTTTAAGATGTCTTTGGGCTATTCAAAAACAGCAGATATACAAGCTCATAGCGCGGCATAAGTGCCGCGGTATGAGCTTGTAGATCTGCTATTTTTGGAAAAATAGTGAAAATTTGTGCAAATCTTTGAAATCCTAACAGTTTAAAAAAAAAAAACGTACGTCGCTATAATATCAGTGGTTCTCTAACTATTTAATGTCAAGGGCCAGTTTGCCTCTCTATATTTTTGAGACCACCGCACCTGCAGCCAACCGTTACCAAAGGACAAAGAAGGGCGCAACAGTTTTCCCTGTTCTTTAATGTCAAGGACCCGCAAAATAATATGTATTTGGCCGCGGACCCCCATCTCAAAATATGTTGTTCCAGGGACCCCACCAGAAGCAAAGATTTGAGTTAAAAATCATGATTTTTCAAATATAGCAGATCTACAAGCTCTATGAGCTTGTAGATCTGCTATTTTTGAATAGCCCAAAGACATCTTAAAAATGACACAGATGCGTTCCGGGTCTTAATGGATTAAACTGCTGCTGAATGACAAGCGAGGGTGAAAGCGTTCGTTCACAGGTTCCATTTATATCCGAGCTGTCAAGGAGCCGAAGACGCTGAGGAGAGGAGTTCTGTCCTAATGATCTGAAGGTTATATATATATATATATATATATATATATATATATATATATATATATATATATATATATATATATATATATTCTGCTTCTTCTACAGCGCTTTGCAAGAGGTTGTTACAGTCATTATGCTGACAATGTTCACATATAGTGAAATTACACTTTTAGTTTTGGTTAACAAGGCAGTATACAAGTAGCATTAAATGTGATACAATGTGTACAAAAGAACAAGAAAGAGATGTCTTAGCATCTAAAAGCTGCAGGAGGCCCCGGCATTTTTGACTCACTGTTTTGAGTAAGCTTTAAATCTGAAGAAACTGAATCTGAATATAAACTAAAGTGCAGAAGAGTATAACTATATTAAAATGATCCTAACGTTCAGCCTTTGGTCTGTATTAAGCTCGTATTACTGTATTACTGTAGCTCTAACATTTCACCAACGGTATCTCTCTCTCTCAACTCAGGTCACCTGGTATGGAAGATGGATTCCGCTAAATTAACCCTTTCGATCCAGGAATACGCATCTGTGTCATTTTAAGATTTCTTTGGGCTATTCAAAAATAGCAGATCTACAAGCTCATAGCGCGGCACCGAGCGCCGCGATATGAGCTTGTATATCTGCTATTTTTGTTTAGTTTTTTGTCATTTTTCTAATATATATATACATTTTTAACTCAAATCTTTGCTTCTGGGGGTCCCTGGAAGAAAATATTTTGAGATGGGGGGTCCGCGGACAAATGCATATCATTTTGGGTGGTCCTTGACATGAATTAGTTTGAGGACCACTGATATTATAGCAACATACGTTTAAAAATTAGGATTTAGAAGACATTTGTAGAATCCCCCAGAAGCAAAGATTTGAAAATGTTCGCTTAAAAAATATATATATTCGCAAAGACAATTTTTTATGATTTTCCCCCCAAAATAGCAGATCTACAAGCTTTGAATGCTATTTTTGAATAGCCAAAGTATTACAAAATTATGGTTAAAAAGTGGTTAAAATAAAATAAAATGACACCGATGCTTTCCCGGCCTTAATGCGTTAATCTTCTCTTCTCAATATGCCGTTGACTCACTCAATTAACGCCGCGCCTCCTCGGCGCCGTCAGTTTGACAAAGTGCAGAGGGACGACTAACGAACCGATTGCCCTTCCACGCTCCCTGGACAGAGAAAGGGAAGAAAAGAAGCAGTTCCTGCCTGGCTTCATCTCCCTGTACGCCCAGATAATAGATTTCCCTGAGACCTGCTATAGTTGGATAATCGCGCCACCTCTTCCCCTTTATCTTACTCACACAGTATATATGCCTGCCCTAGCATGAGCTGTTATGCCCATGGGAGGACACTGACACAGTACAGTATATATATGGCACCGTTTCCCAAACAGTGGGTCAGGACCCATGTTTGGGTCGTGGACCAAATTTTTAGGGTTGCGAGTTTAATAAAAACAATCACATCTTTTAATCATCGATTAAAACAATTACAATTCCTTTTTTTGTTTTAAGTATTTCATGAATAAAAAAATCACACCCAGTGTGAAGTGAGTGTTGCCTTCGATGAGTTCATTTCATTAAACTATTATTAGCCTAAGCCTGCTTTAAAATAACTTTATGATGGCAGAAATATCTTTTAAGTATTTTTACTCAATTTATTTACTTTTAAATATTTGTACTCACTGAAGTAACTTTTCAGTACTTAAAGTATTTTTACTCAAATTGTAGATGGGTCATTTTAGATGGGCCTTTTCAGATGTCACAGCTAATACACCAGATGTTGTTGTTGATGAGGACAGTAGAGAAGTGACCATTTTTGAAGTGGCATGTACGTTTGATCACAGCCTGGAAGAGGCATTCCTTACCAAGGTGTTAAGTACCAACGTCTTAAGGATGCTATCATGCAGCTTGGTTTAGAAATGTAAACTGCTTGTGTTTTTGGAAGCCTCTGTAATGTCCATAAATCAGTTGTGAGAGGCCTGCAGATTGCAGGAGTGCCCAAGGAAGCAATGCTTCCTGTACCCGTGATCTGTATTCTGAAATACTTGTCGTTGAGTTTTTTCCAAGTTTGTGCATCTACTATTGTTTGTTTGTGTTCAAGAATGTATTGTTAAAATGTGAACGCAAATAAAGATGTTAAATGTGTGTGTGTGTGTGTGTGTGTGTGTGTGTGTGTGTGTGTGTGTGTGTGTGTGTGTGTGTGTGTGTGTGTGTGTGTGTGTGTGTGTGTGTGTGTGTGTGTGTGTGTGTGTGTGTGTGTGTGTGTGTGTGTGTGTGTGTGTGTGTGAGAGCGCAAGTGAGTAACTATGGTGAAACAGAAATGGAAATTAAATGCTAAACGTATTGTCAACGCCATTGGTTCTCTGACAATGCCTCGTTTCAATAGAGTGTTGGATATTAAGTCAAATGGTTCCACTTAATTGCCTCTAAAAAGCCTTGCAGACAGGCGCTATTCTTCAGATAAGGGTTTAATTGTCCACAATACGATTGCTAAGTGAGAGATCCCCTCACTTATCAAATTACCAGCTTTGAAAAAGTGGGACAGTAAGTACTTAGCGTTTATTAACCCATTAAGACCAGGAACGCATCTGTGTAACCACTTCAACCATTATTTGATATTTTGGCTACTCAAAAATAGCAGATAAACAAGCTCATAGCACGGCACCGAGTGCCGCACTATGAGCTTGCAGATCTGCTATGTTAGAAAAATCTTGAAAATGTTTGCAAATCTTTGAATATATATTTTTTTTAAGGAAACATTTTCAACTCAAATCTTTGCTTCTGGGGGGGGGGGGGGGGGGGTCCCTTTTGAGATGGGGGTCCGCGGCCAAATACATATCATTTTGAATGGTCCTTGACATGAAGAGGTTTGAGAACCACTGATTATAGCAACATAAGTTTAAAAAAATAAAATGTCAGGATTTAGAAGACATTTGTAGAATCTCCAGAAGCAAATATTGGAGTTACAGAATTATGTTTGTTTAAAAAAAAAAAAAAAAAAATATATATACATATATATATATATATATATATATATATATATATATATATATATATATATATATATATATATATATATATATATATATATATATATATATATATATATATATATATATATTCAAAGATTTGCACAACATTTAAAAAAATTTCTTCCAAAAAATTGCAGATCTGCAAGCTCATAGTGCGGCACTCGGTGCCGCGCTATGAGCTTGTAGATCTGCAATTTTTTTAAAAGCCAGATAAATCAAAAAATGACACAGATGCGTTCCCGGTCTTTATGGGTTAAAGTGGAATGGGTCATGCCAAAGGTAAGCTGTTTATCTCTTGAAAAGAGAGAGAATGACGCTGAGAGAGGGAATTCGCCTCATTGTGGGAATGAGACAGAATATAGGGAAGAGGATTCTTTTCTTCTCTAATCCTAACCGCTCATTTAGCTGGGTGTGGAAAAGCAGAGTTCAATAGCAATTCAGTCAGGAGCGCTCACGTCATAATAAGTACATTTGACATTTATTGCAACAAATGGAATACAGTTAAACTTGCAGCGTTAATAGCTCCACTCTTAAGATGTTTCCCAAAATCATTTAACATTAAAGCCATATGAGCAAGCTTTTCGTCAACTTGCTAAACTAATGGCCTAAGTCATTTTTTGAGGAAAATTATATTTTTGCCTAAGTCAGCTCCTCATGACACTGGACACCTCTGGTAAAAATATCTCCTAATTGAAGAGGATCATGCTGTTCCCTCCCTTTTTAGTATAATGGCCTATATCTCCCTAGTGTGACTTAGGCCAAAATAGGCTTTTTTTTGGCCTAAGTCACATGGTTTTATGACTTTTTTTCTTTATTTTTTCTGCCAAATTATTTACTGATTTTTTGTATTTTCTTTTTGGCTTAAGTCAGATTTGATCCTATCCTATTTAAACCTATTTAAATCTCTTATGTTACATAACTGACAGACAGTGTTATTTTAATTTTAATAGTCATAATTTGTTATAAACATTTTGGGTGAAATGATAAAAAAATATCATATAGCTTTGTTTTGGATCAGTTTTTTATTTTTCCTGAAAAACTTTTAAAAATGACATAGGCCATTAGTTTAGCAAGGTGATGTTCTGGTACTTTAAAGGAGAATACCACTCATTTTCAACATTGAGCTATGTCATTAATACACGTTAGAGCTGTTGTGTGGAAATAAGAAAAAAGTCCCCCCCCCTACTTTTGGCTGAGGGGGCGGAGCCAAAAGTACACCCTGCGTATGTCACTGATCACATGACCTCAATCCATTATCCAGTTCTAGGCAACATAGAGAGGGGGGGGGGGGATTTTTAATTCCGCGGTGATTCTGGCTTTGTTCGAGTGTCTATACAAATCTAATTAGCCCGTGTTCAGGGGAGGAGCCAGGCGGGGAGGAGGAGGGTGATATTTGTATATACTCCTCCAGGGATTTCATTGAAATATTATTTACTGTTATACAACAGATATAGTTATTATATTGGAACATCAGACTCTTAACTGGGTCTCGTTATTGATCACAAACATCAATCAAAAGGTGATAATTTGGTGCAGGTACCAAGCAAGAAGCATTCTTATTAATGGTTCCACTTTAAAACACAGAAGAGCATTATGGGCTGTGCTCAAGTCATCTGTGCTTTATGAATCTATGCCAGCGAGTCATCGTTTTGTTTGTCTGTTTGTTCGTTTGTTTGTTTTATTGGATAACTTCTGTCGGTGTCTCTTGGTAGTCATGGCTGCCAGTTCCCACTTGATGTTGTGTGGGAGTTCAGACTGCTCCAGACCGTAATGAATAACTGCTAGCTTACATAACGTGTTGAGACTAGGACTGCAGTCTAAGATATACAGGTCATTGCATTTGTCATATCCTCCACAGTGGATGATACGATCTCCCACCATGCAACAACACATCATATTCCAATATGGAGCCGGTCCTTTCCCCTTGGGCTCAACCTTCTTCCAGGAGAATGTCTCTGAATTTAACTTCCACATATCATTGAACTTCTGGTCCTTGTTGAGACCACCATAATATATGTACAGCTCTCCATTGTAGGTAAAGGCTGAATGATCGTAGTAGCATCTTTTTGAAGGAAGCTGTGCAGAAGGTGTGTTCAGCCAGCTGTTGGTCTCTGTGTCAAACACTCTGATGGTGCGGTGGACGTACCCCTCGTCGTCATAGCCCTCATAGCCCCCAAATACAAACATCTTTGTCCCGATGATGGTGGCAGAGTGACCTGATGAAGCAAGTGGTGTTGTTCCTCTGGTTTTGATTAAAGACCAGACCATTGTGGTGGTGTCCAACTTGTAGATGTCATTAGTGTCTCTAAAATGCTGATTGCTCCATCCTCCATGGATAAACATGACCTTCCCCAAGACACAGGCTGAGTGGTACGTCCTCCCCTCTGGAATAGCCCCTGACACCTCGGGTTTGAACCATCTGTGGGCGTCGACATCAAATGCATAAAGCACGTTGCAGACAGGAAAACCTCCCCAGATGTAGACAATATATTCAATCAGTACAGCTGTGTGGTTCTCACGTCTGGAGGGAACATCATGGTGACGTTCTCCTCTTCCAGTTGTCACTGCAGGCAACTTCCTCCAGCATGAAGACACTGTGTTTAAAACGTTGACACCAATCTGAGCTGTGTTGCCTTCATAGAATCTTCCAAAGCAGTACACCTTGTGATCCACTGCAACGGCAACACAATCGCATTGTTCTGTTCCTCCACTCGGATGCAGCGTCCAGCAGAACATTTCTCACACCGCAGTTTAACTCTTGCACTGTAACAGTAGAGTCCTAATGTGTGAGCTATCGCTTATTATTGGTTCAGTGGCACGAATGTCACACAAAGTTGGACAAATCCACAAAGTCGATGAGTTGGATTTGGCCAATCAAGCAAGCCGGTGACTGTTGACAGCGAATTGATCTCCAGTCCAGGCGGGTTGTGATAATGCTCCGTCCTTCACAGCAGCCAGTGTGTTCAGTGTGTTCAGAAGTGTTGACAATTACGGTTTAAAGGTTCCTACCGGCAGCTGCCTTCATTGGTACAAGATGCTGAATGACCTTTTTTTTAAGTTAACATTTCATTTTAAAGGACATGGTTGTGATGATGACATTGTGATGTCGTTGGTTGATGATGTCATCACGTAGAATAGCCAATGACGTTACTCCAACTGACTACCTTGTTACTCTGGAGAGAGTATCGCTGATGAGACTCAGTTAACCTGGGGGTCCCTTTGCCTTCGTACGTTTGGCCGCGGTGCTAGTGACATTATGCTGATGTCAATCATATAATGACATTATGCTGATGTCAGTCATATCCGTATATGGAGCAAGTGATGACAGTTATACCCAAAGATAGGGTCTATCTATGACGTCAGTCTTGGATGTTTCAGTTAGCTCCATATGTGGGCCTCCAGGAGGGCTTCTGTGATGTCAGAGCTAGGTATGTAAGTTATCTCCATATATAGAAGTCTAGGAGAGAGTCCCTGATGTCACACTTGGGCAGGTTGGTTGTCTCCATATATGGGGATCTCCATATATGGCTATAATGCTGGCAAGTATGCTCTGAATGTTCACTACAGCATCTGTGCCATTTATTTTAGAGTTTGTTGGGTAGCAGATACACAAGCTCATGAGCTTGTAGATCTGCTATCTTTGAGAGATAGTGAAAACGTTTTTTAAAAATCGTGAAAAAAATCATGAAAACGTTTGAGAACTACTGATAATATAAGTAAAACAAAAAATGTGTAGAAGGACCCCCAAAATGATATTTTGGGGGCCAAATATAATTTATATTATATTTGGCCACGGTTCCGCGCTATGATCTGCTATGTTTGAATAGCCAAAGAAATCTAAAATGACACTGATGTGTTCACTGATGTGTTCCCGGATTGAAAGGGTTAAACCTTGACCACCCTGTTCTGGTCAAATTGAAGAACATTTTCAAAGATGTAAACATAATGCAAACTGTCAAAAGGATCAGATGAGGTCACAATGATGTGTTGTTAGCTTGTAGATCGGCTAGTTCTGCTACTTTTTTGAAACAATGTTGAACATAGGCGGCGGGTAATGAAGGCTAGGGTAGGCTAAGCCTTCCCAAATGTTATCCTGGGAAATTCTGGGAATTGTGCAAATCATAATATAATTATGTGCGCAGCATTATTTAGTAATTTTTGATACTAAATCAGTAAAATCAGGCAAAAATAAGAATTAAATAACCTAACCCTAACCCTAACCCTATAACCGAAATAAAGTAACCAAAAACCCAAAAGAAACTAACAAAATTCGCCCAGAAACCAGCAATTTTTCACGCACGTGCGCGGATTTCGGTGCCCGCGAAACGCGCGGGCCGACCCCCAGCCTTCCCAATTGTCAAGCTCACCCGCTGCCTATGATGTTGAAAGTATAAAACAGCCTCCTTTGAGAAACAAAATAAAATTGACATTTAATCTCAGATACATACAATCTGTTACACCACACCTGTTGTGACGGAAAGATGATTTGTGTGTGTGTGTGTGTGTGTGTGTGTGTGTGTGTGTGTGTGTGTGTGTGTGTGTGTGTGTGTGTGTGTGTGTGTGTGTGTGTGTGTGTGTGTGTGTGTGTGTGTGTGTGTGTGAGTGAGAGTGCACAAATGGAACCAAATGGACCCATAGGGCTTTGGTTCCATTTGTGCACTCTCAGAGTTGTAAAGGTTTGTGTGTTCCTGGTAATATAATTTTCCACACATTTTTATCTCCATGGCAAAGATAGAATCTTGACAAAAATGTCTGTCCACCACAAGCCAGCATGGCGATGATGACCCCTGACCGCCTCGTTGAGGGGATGAGCCGTGATTGGTGTGTAGAAAAGCGTGGCTTGATTGAAAGCAATCAGCAGACTGACGGCTGATTACAGCTGAGGCGCGTAATAGCCTAAAATGTCTGACTGTACCTCAGTGCTGTTTATATTTCTGATTAATACAGTATTCAATATGACTCCTCCTGTGCCCTGCATGAACTAACACCATGCTTCATTGTGGACGTTTTGATAACACAAAGAATTTAGACTTCATTTTAGGAAAGAAGCATGATGGATGCAAAATGCACAGCGACCGATGGAAATGTATGTGTGTGTGCGTGCGCACACACACACACACACACACACACACACACACAGGGAAAGAAGAGAGAGCGAGAGAGAGAGAGGGGTCTGATATGGTCACACGTCTTGTATAACGGTCATCGCTGTACCATGTTTTATTCATGAGAGTGGAAGGTGTGCCCACACATGACTTTATCATGCGTCAGGCGCTCATTTATAACTCTGCTATGTGAGCCTGGTGAGGCCCTGATAACAGGGAGACTGGCTGCAGGGCGAGGAGTAAAGACAGACTATCATGAGGCCCAGCAGGAGACTGGAGATGCTAATGTCTAGGTAGAGAGTCTCATTCAACCCCGGTCGCCCAGAGGACTGCACGCTCAATGGTGGGAAAAAGTACTCAATCTTTTTTTGCTTAGGTAAAAGTATCAATACTGCAATGAAGAAATACCCTGTTACAAGGAAAAGTCTGGAATTCAAACTTTGGTATCAAAATGTAATTCATGTATCAAAATAAAAAGTACTCATTCATTATGCAGAATGTCCTATTTCACAAATTTTCAAATGTACAAAGTATGTACACATCTTTTGAAAATAACAGATCTACAAGCTCACAATGCGTCGCGATGTGACGCATTGTGAGCTTGTAGAACTGCTATTTTCAAATGGCCGAAATGTATATAGGGCTGAAGTGGTTAATGTATGTTTTGTAATAATGATCAAAATCTACAAAGTAACTAGTAACTAAAGTTGTCAAATAATTGTAGTGGAGTGAAAAGTACAATATCTGCCTCTGAGATGTAGTGGAGTAGCAGTAAAAGCACAGAGAAAAGGAAATACTCCAGTAAAGTAAAAATACCTCAATAATGTCACCCTCAAAATGTTACTTAAGTACAGTACTTGAGTAAATGTACTTAGTTACTTTACACCACTGCCAGCAGCAGACATGCTAATGCAGGTATAGAGTCTCATACAGCCCGGTCGCCCAGAGGACCCGGCTCTTATCAGAATGCCAAAACATTTCTCAACATGGTGAGAGAGTGTTATGGACCTCAGGCTGCCTGTCTGATAACAGTGAAAGACAGCTGTTTTCTGCAGTAATAGTGATTACTTTTTTATGTGAAGAATAAATTATCATTTAGTTATTTTGTCTCCATGTCTGTAACCAGCTATTATATCTACTGAGGTCCAGAATACCTATTAAAACCTATGATAACCCATTAAGACTTACACGTACACTACGAGCTTGTAGATCTGCTATTTTTTGAAAAATCGTGAAAATGTGTGCAAATCTTTGAATATATATTGTTTAAAGCGAACATTTTTTACTTTATTCTTTGCTTCTGGGGGGTCCCTGGAACAAAAATAAATAACATTTTTTATGGTCCGTGACATGAAAAAGTTTGAGAACCACTGATATAGAAACATACGTTTTTTTTCAGAAAACTGTTGGGATTTAGAAGACATTTGTAGAATCGAACGGCTTCAGGTCTTAATGGGTTAATATATATCGTTGCTGTCGGGCAGAAACCTCGTATCTCCATAATTTTACTTTGTGTTTTTTCATAAATGAATGCCCACAAAGCATCCTCA
This sequence comes from Gymnoscopelus braueri, assembly GCF_963280865.1. Classification (NCBI taxonomy): domain Eukaryota; kingdom Metazoa; phylum Chordata; class Actinopteri; order Myctophiformes; family Myctophidae; genus Gymnoscopelus; species Gymnoscopelus braueri. Next base: position 5,501,624 of record NC_137623.1, read on the forward strand.
GAGTTACTACAGGGGTTCCTCCATATCTTTGTGTAGTAGGAGCTTTTTTTTTGTTGTTGTTTTACATTAACCACTTGCACCCTAGAATCCCTATTCGGAGGGGAACATTTGCCACAAATAGCAGATCTACAAGCTTGTATCTGCTATTTTTGGCAAAGAGGTGTGGTGTAGAGGGAAAAAACAGCGGACCAAGTATAGAACAATTAAGGTCAAGTTTACAAAGTATTGAGGGTTTAAATTTGGTTAAATGAAGGAGGCATGAGCTCGGCCCTGGCCTCCCTAGGCTGGTGAGGGGAGTGTAGTGCCCAGGGTCACTTAGAAAATTGGCACCGGGTGAAAAATAAGGGTTACAAAATCGTGGGATAAAAATTATTAAAAGAAAAATGTGGTTAAATGTCTGAAAATACACATGAATACAACATATAGAAAAGATAATGTGTACAACAAACAAACAAACAAACAAACAAATAAACAAACAAACAAACAAACAAAAAGCCTTAATTTACGCAACACTGGTGATAGTGTTGTCAAACAAGTCTATGAAGCGACAGTATATGAAAAAGTTTTAATCTGCAACACAATAGAGTACAGAAGTCCTGACGTCACTCGTTCATCCCCTGGGTCCTAAAGTAATTTCTCTATGGAGAATAACATTGGGTCATCATAGAATCGTCTCGTATAACAATTGTGGTCCAAAAATAAACAAACTGTCTCTGCGATATTGTCAGGGAGGAGGTTCTGTATCGTTTATGATAGTCAGTCACTCATATTTGATACAGTCTGTTTCTGGTGAAAATTTTACTAATTCGGCGGAAGTAACATTACCATTTTCTCACCGTCAGTTGATGCTTCATCCATAAGAGTCAAACCGCCGGGGTCATTAGTTTATGTTTGGAACACAGTTCTTATTTGACGCGATATTAAACACGTCTATGGGAAACAGAATGGGGGGAGGGGGAACGTGACCCAGGTAGGATGCATAAATCACGTCAGACTGTGCTCTATTTCAGGGGTCTTCAACAGGGGGTCCGGGACCCCTAGGGGGTCCTCAGAGTTACTACAGGGGGTCCGCCAAATCTTTGTGTGATAAGATATATTTTTTTTACATTAACCACTTGAACCCTAGTATCCCTTTTCTGAGGAGAACTTAAGCCAAACATAGCCGATCTACAAGCTCACAACGCCTCGCAGCGCGAGGCGTTGTGAGCTTGTAGATCGTCTATTTTTGGCTAAGAGTTATAGGTGTAGAGGGAAAAAGGAGCAGCAAATGTTTATCTGAAACAAAATGCTATACAATATAGAGGGGGTCCCTGCTTCATCTCTCTCTCTCAGCTAGGGGGTCCTTGGCCTGAAAATGTTGAAGACCCCTGCTCTATTTCATACATTATGTAGTGAGGGTCCCTGCATCATCTCTCTCTCTCTCTCTCTCTCTCTCAGCTAAGGGGTCCTTGGGCCTGAACAACGTTGAAGACCCCTGCGTTTCACATGACTCTTTGCACCAATGCCCTCACAGTGTTTTTTGAGGGAGCTCCCTCTACTGCTCCAACACACTTAAGTCATTAATCTCTTTCTAATATTGGGAACCGCATTATGTTAAGAGAGATTACCGTCTTTGGTGCAGGGCGGTCATTCAGAATGTCAACGCCCATGGCAAAAAGAAAAGAAACACCCAATGTGTTCTCCCTCCACAGCCATCTATCTAGAAATAATGATGTCGTTGAAACCGTTCCAGCACCCTCAATGTCACGTTGTTAATGGATACGAGGATCTCGGTTCCCCCCCCTCCTCCACAGTCCAAACTTTACTGAACATAAAAAGGCGCTGGTGAGCAATAAGTAAGGGAGCACAAGTCAAGTTTATGAGCCGCGCTATGAGCTTGTATATCTGCTATTATTGAATAGCCAAAGAAATCTAAAATGACACACATGCGGATTGAATGGGTTAACCCATTAAGACCTGAAGCCGATTCTACAAATGTCTCCTAAAATCCCAACAGTATTCTGAAAAACGTATGTTACTATATATGAGTGGTTCTCGACCACCCGACCACCCAACGACCACCCAAAATTATATGTATTTGGCCGCCGACCCCCATCTCAAAATATGTTGTTCCAGGGACCCCCAGAAGCAAAGATTTTAGTTACAAATGGTCCCATTAAAATAATATATATTCAAAGATTTGTACACATTTTCACGATTTTTCAAAAATAGCAGATCTACAAGCTCATAGCGTGGCACTCGGTGCCGCGCAATGAGCTTCTATATCAGCTATTTTTGAATAGCCAAAGAGTAAAATAATGCTTTTTAGCTCAAATAAAAAAATGACACAGATGCGTTCCTGGATTTCCCCCCCGCAAATGTATGTCAACCTAAAGGCAGAATACCACGTTCCTGTTTCAGAATATGACTGCGTTGCTGTTATGCAGGGAGTCCAATCTTATTATTATTATCATTATTATTATTTGTCTGATACCACGCTGGGCCCTTGAAATGGTCCAATCAACACATGAGAAAAATCCTACGGCAGGATCGATTAACATGGTACATCTTGACTGATGCGCTGCACAATCCGCATTGAATTGTTTTGCTACATCAAAAGGTCAAATTATAACAAACAGTCTGCTGATGAAAGAACCAGCTGTCTTCGCTCCAAGTTCCTGTCATGAAACATTAAGAGTCTGTTCAGTCTAACACCAGGGCTCCTTTCATACCAGCTGAGCTGATGCATACAGTACAAACACAATTGTCATCCTTGGTTCTGGATTTTAATATGACATACAACATACAGTTTCAATAGTGGGTTACTTGACGTCAGTGATGTAAAGTAACTAAGTGCATGTACTCAAGTATTTACTTAAAAGGGGATAGTTCACCCAAAACATTACTTTTTTCTATCGATTAGTCACCCCCGTGGAGACTTGAATTCATGGATATATATTTTTTTCTTGTCGCATTCCTAAGCCAATAATTTGATGACCAGCGGACCGGTAGGCAGCGGTTCCGGTAGGAGACACAAAGGAGACTCTTTGTGTCTCCTACCGGAACCGCTGCCGGTCATCAAATTATTGTCCTAAAAAATATCCATGAATTCAAGTCTCCATGGGGTGACTAATCTATAGAAAAAACATAATTTGGGAGGTGAACTCCATATTCTAACTTTGTGTTTTTTCGTAAATTAACGCCCTACTTAATCATACTACAGTGTCATACAAAAGCATAAAACATCCTGAAAAGTAACAGTTTTGGACATGAGGTTTCCGCCCTACAGAGACGATATTGTGCCTGCATGGCTCCAATGCCAACGTCCATGAAATATACATCTGACTATTAGCCTACTGACAGGCAGATGGTAGCAGAGGTTTTATTTGGTGTTTTTGAGCGGTGTAACCGCTCCTATAAGAGGGTTTAGGACCCATCCGTGGTGAAAGTTTGTCTTTCCGTCGTGAAAATGTGTCTTTCGCTGTGACGCCATGCTGTGGAAAACACGCCCATAGGCTAAGCTCTGCAGGACGTGCTGTGATTGGCTAGCGAGACACATGATGAAATGAACTTCAAACTTCGCAGACGCGCTGTGATTGGCTAGCGAGACGCATGATGAAATTAATAATAATGTAAAAAATGTAAGCACGTCTCTTCGCAGGACGTGTTGTGATTGGCTACCGAGATGCAAGATGACATTAATAACTCATAAATAGCACCGCTCACTTCACACTGGGTGTATGCAGAGAGGGGAAGATGAAAGGCATAAAGAGGCAGAAATATGGTCAAATATGTGCTGGAAAATGACTGTCAAACATAATTCATTTATTGCATTAAACAAGGCGGGCAGTCATTATACAAGACCCGGTGATACTGCAGTCTGTAATGTTAAAAGGCTGCTTTTTTTGTTTATTCATTTTCTGCTTGGTTTTCGTCAGAGCCCCGACGTGGCCATTGACAGAAAAAATATATAATATTGTGTGGCCTCGAAATAATATTGCATGGCCTCAAAATACTATCTTGTTCCCTTGAATTAACCCATTAAGACCTGAGGGCGATTCTTAGCTAATGTCTTCCAAATCCCAACAGTTTTCTGAAAAACGTATGTTTCTATATCAGTGGTTCTCAAACGTTTTCATGTCAAGGACCCCCAAAATGATGTGTATTTGGCCGCCGACCCCCATCTCAAAATAATTTGTACCAGACCCCCCAGAAGCAAAGATTTTAGTTAAAAATGTTCGCTTTAAAAGAATATAAATATATTAATTTGCACACATTTTCTCGATTTTTCAAAAATGGCAGATCTACAAGCTCGTAGCGCGGCACTCGGTGCCGTGCTATGAGCTTGTAGATCTGATATGTTTGAATAGCCTAAGTGTAAAATAATGCTTTTTAGCTCAAATCAAGAAGTGACACAGATGCGTTCCAGGTCCAAGTATTTTGAGGCTACAAAATACTATTGCGTGGCCTCGAAATACTATTTTGTGGCCACAAGTTATTTTCATTTTCTGTCAATGGCCACTCTGGGGCTCCGTAGTTTTCTGATATTGATCTTCACTCAGCTGTATCTGTAATAAACGTGTGTATTGTACGTGCTTCAGACCAGGTTTTGTTCAGGCTAACAGATCAATACAATAAAAAGTCACATGTTTGTCATGTTGCCTTGCAATTTCACCTTATCAGAGAGGACTCTCTCACGTCATAGCCGTCGTAGCCTATCATGAACCCTTTCTTTATCTTTTTATTTTTACCCGTTTGCTGCAAGCAATGCAGACTCTTACATTTGGCAATATGCATGCAGTAGCGCCAAAAGTTTGAAAAATGTAGCGCTGCAATTATAGAACGACTTTGGATGACGTTCAAGTAATTTATCAGCTGCCAAGATCTTGTACTGCTAGGGTTGCATCTCAAAGAAAAGTGAGGAAGGAAAATGCTTGGAGTGCAAACTTTACTTTTGCCTTACAGGAGATCAACTGAGTAACCCCACTGCAGGTATAACACACACACACACACACACACACACACACACACACACACACACACACACACACACACACACACACACACACACACACGTCATTATATTATAAAACACACATGAATCACTTTAGCCCTATGATATTGACAGGCTATTTGAAAATAGCTGATCTACAAGCTCACACGACACGTTGTGAGCTTGTAGATCTGCTATTTTCAAAAGCCCTTTACACATTTTAGACATTCTGCATAACTTTTACCTTTGGTACTTTAAGTATATTTTGATGCCAATACTTTTGTACTTTTACTCAAGTAACATTTTGAACACAGGCCTTTTACTCGTAAGAGAGTATTTTTATATTGTGGCATTGCAACTTTTACCTAAAGAGCTGGTGCCATATGGTGTTGCACTTTTTCTGTTGTTCATGTGTCAATGAGGTTGATAGAACTTCATTAAACATCCTGGTGGTGTTTTTATGGTGTTTTATGTCTTCTCTGACTATTTTGAGTTTCTTCCTGGAGGCTGAAACCTTGAGGGTCAAACGTGCCAATAGAAAAACAGCAATTTAACCCATTAAGACCTGGAACGCATCTGTGTCACTTTTTCATTTGAGCTAAAAAAGCATTATTTTACACTTTGGCTATTGAAAAATAGCAGATCTACAAGCTCATAGCGCGGCACCGAGTGCCGCGCTACGAGCTTGTAGATATGCTATTTTTGAAAAATCGTGAAAATGTGTGCAATTCTTTGAATATATATTTCATGAGGAGGAGGAGGGGCTAGGAGAGGTGGGTGGTCTTGTAGGAGGAGGCGGAGGGACTGGTTCAGGTGGGAGGTGCTAAGGTGAGAACCAGGTATGCTTAATGAGCTGGAGGCGTGTCCACATACAAACGTAATCGTAACACTTTCTGTACAATTTTGAAAAAAATCTTCCTCCTAGTACAACCATAATAGCCTACCTGATGATCATGTTTTAGGGGGGGGGGGGGGATCACTGAAAATCACACACCCCGTCTCACTCCAGACCATGCATTGTGCTACTGTATATATGAGTAGAGCTGATGCTCAACTCAACACTGTCTCCTTCAACCTCTTAACTGTTGATTCCATTTGTGGCCTTGGTGTTTCCATGGTGACATGGACAGGACACAATCATATGAAGACAGAATTGATTTGCTGGAGATTCATTTGGACACGATTACATTACTACCTTTGGGGGGGGTGTATGTTGTTGATATGGAGTCAGAAGTGACTCAATTTATTTGTTTGTCCTCTGCCAGTAGGAAATTGGTAAGAATAACATCGGGGCACTCTTCATTTACTGTGGAAGATGACATTTTGTTGTGGACATTAGGGAAAGTAATTGATTGTGTCTATGGATAATGCAGGGTCTGTTACAGCGGTCAGGAAATAACAAAACCCAGTACGGCTTCATTGACCATTCAGAACAGAGTAGCCTACTCAACAAGCCAATGAATACAAATGAATTGTCAATAAAAAAATGTTTTTTTTAGGTAACACAATAGTACTGTGGTGTTTGTAGTGGCACTACTAGGAAAGGAGTGTTAGGGTACAGTCACAACAAACTTTGATTCTGCCTATATGCGGCTGATTCTGCCGGATTGTTGCCCTTGCTCATCTTTCCAGTGGTGGAAAAAGTACTATTTTTTTTTGTAAAAGTATCAATACTGCAATGTAGAAATACTCTGAACAAGTAAAAGTCAGAAATTCAGAACAAGTAAAAGTCAGAAATTCAGAATTTACTTAAGTAAAAGTACAAAAGTATTGGTATCAAGATGTACTTAAAGTACCAAAGTAGAAAGTACTTATTATGTAAAATGTCCCATTTCACAAGTTTGCAAATGTATAAAATATAGCAGATCTACACGCTCGCAACGCATTGTGAGCTTGTAGATCGGCTATTTTCAAATACATCCATGAATTCAAGTCTCCATGGGGTGACTAATCGATAGGAAAAAAAAGTCATTTTCGGGGTATTAAGTGGTTAAAGGGCCTGGCTGAATCAGAAATGGGGGTTTCTCATTGGCTCGTGCAACCTAATAATGTCAAATGGCTGATCACTCACACTTGGCTTCAAAACTATGTAATAACAAAACTTCAGACTTAAATTAACACAGGGGTGAAAAACTAACGATAGATAATAGATCCACAGCGTTCATCTAACATCTCTGGGAGGACAGAGTGAGTTTTAGATGGTTTAGCCCTGAGGACATGCTCTGATCACGCCTCTGAGGCAAGCTCCTCTTCAAAAGAAATCCACGGCTGATCGTTGGGTATTAGCCCATTAAGACCGGGACGCATCTTTGTGATCATTTTTCGATATCTTTGGCTATTGAAAAATAACAGATATAAAAGCTCATAGCTCAAGTGCCGCGCGCTATGAGCTTGTAGATCTGCTATTTTTGGAAAGAAATCGTGAAAATGTGTGCAAATCTTTGACTGTATATATATACATTTTTAACTGAAATATTTGCTTCTGGGGGGTCCCTGGAACAAAATATTTTGAGATGGGGGTCCGCGGCATGAAAAAGGTTTGAGAACCACTGATATTATAGCAACATACGTTTAAAGAAAAAAAAAACTGTTAGGATTTAGAAGACATTTGTAGAATTCCCCTGAAGCAAAGATTTGAGTTAAAAATTTGGCTTTAAAAAATATAAATTCAAAGATTTGCATACATTTTCACGATTAAAAAAAATAGCGCTATGAGCTTGTATATCTGCTATTTTTGAATAGCCAAATAAATGTAAAATGACACAGAGGCGTTCCCGGTCTTAATGGGTTAGACCGAAGAAAGATCGTCCAGTGCATGGGTTGTTAGAGATGTCCAAGGTTTGTCTCTCATCTTGGCTCTCGCCTTTCTTCTTGCTCTCGATAAACCTGATATCAAGGGAACTCAGATGATGATTAAAAGTTAAACTGGGTCCTTAGAAGAATGACATGGACTTTCAGCTTTGTGCAATGTCATTCCATGTGCTCTCTGACTGGGTCGACTGTAATACAGACTTTTTGCTTTAACTTCATACTCTGGGGGAAAGTGAAACTTCATAATATGACCTTTTTTTCCCCAGAAGCAGCCTTCAGCTATTATGGTCCTAAAATGTGGACCTGCGGCTCTCTGAATCCTTGGACAGTTTTCAAATAAATCTTAAAACATACATTTCCAGCATTGCCTTCACCTAGGATTTAGCATTACTCCGCCCCCCCCCCCTTTTTTTTTACCGTAATTTTTTGGATTCTTAAAATTAATTGTCCTTTTTTCCTTTCATGAATCTTTCTTCTTTTGTTCTGTGAAGCGCATTGGGTTGCACCCGCTGTATGGTTTGATTGATTGCTTTTTGAAGACACTGATACAAAGTTCTTCACATAATATTTCTAGTCAGAAGTACAAAATACAAAAGATAGGCCTAATATTAGGTGCATCTTGTTCGCAACTGATTGCAATACAAAAGCTTTAGAACTAGAATTTCATGTTTACAAAGGTGTGAAGGTTATCGCTGATTGGAGCTTTTTTTCTATCTTTTACCTTTTTTTTCCCTCCACATTTTTGGCAGCAGAGGGTCATGCCAAACAGGCAAGGAACACATCTAGTAAGATTTGTTGGCAAACGGCCAACAAGGTTTGCTACAGCAATCAATTGAAAACGCAAACTTTGAACAGGCATATCTCGTGACCCGTTTTCACCTACAGTATACTGTGAAAATTCGAGGAACAGATATAAGCAGAGGCTGACCTTCACATGAAGGTCAGCCTCTGCTCACAGGTTCTCATTGGAAACAAGACCGCAAGGACTTTCATGAACGACCTGTTAAAAGGAATTATCCTTATCCTTTATGTTACACCCACTACTGCTCGTATCAAACCAATACCACATTTTTAAAGGGTTAGTTCACCCTAAAACACATTTTTTTTCCCTATGGATTAGTCACCCCATGGAGACTTGAATTCATGGATACTGTTTTAGTTTTTGCCGCATTCTGATTCCAGCGGACCGGTAGGCAGCGGTTCCGGTAGGAGATACAAAGGAGACTCTTTGTGTGTCCTAACTGAACCGTTGCCGGTCATCAAATTATTGGCTTAGGAATGAGACACAAACTACACAAATATCCATGAATTCAAGTCTCCATGCATGGGGTGACTAATCGATAGGAAACAAATATTGTTTTGGGGTGAACTATCCCTTTAAGACAATTTCCCCATGGACTCTATTGTCTTACTCCAACACACACTCATAGAGACAGTGTACATTTGGCAGGCACACTTACATGTGCTCTATTTATCTTCAAACTCCCTGCTGTGACTTGCTTGTTTCTTGTGCCGCGATGATGAAAGGCAACCCTGTGTTATTCTCAGAAGAAAGCCCTTCTCTATAGCCTACTGTCAGTGGTGAAAAGTAACAAAGTACATGTACTCAAGTACTGTACTTAAGTACAATTTTGAGGTATTTGTACTTTACTTGAATATTTCCAATTTCCAATACTTTTACTTCTACTCCACTACATCTCAGAGGCAAATGTTGTACTTTTACTCCACTACAATTATTTGACAACTTCAGAGTTTATTTGCAGATATAAATTGTTATATTATGAAACATACATTAACCACGTCAGCCCTATTTTATACAGAGGCTATTTGAAAATAGCAGATCCACAAGCTCACAACGCGTCGCATCGCGACACGTTGTGAGCTTGTGGATCTGCTATTTTCTAACATTTTTGTACTTTTACTTTTGGTACTCTAAATACATTTTGATACCAATACTTTTGTACTTTTACTCAAGTAAATCTTGAATTCCTGACTTTTACTTAGTAACAGAGTACTTCTATATTGCAGTATTGGTAATTTTTACTTAAGTAAATAATTGTAGTACTTTTTCCACCACTGCTCGTGTGCTCTATTTATCTTTGTGTTCAGTAGCCTCCCTGCTGTGACTTAAGCTTGTTTCTTGCGCTGTGATGATGAAAGGCAACCCTGTGTTCTCAGCAGAAAGCCCTTCACTGTTAGCCTACTGTATGTCACTGAAATCCTTGCATTATTCACCGGCCTTTCTGCGAAGTGTTTCTGACACACACAGCAGCTCAGAGTTGGCAAAATAAGACATAGTGAAATATTGAAATACCCAGCCAAAGTCTCTTTTTGTTTTTTACTGTATATTTTCATTGGAATGATTCAAGCCAAGGAACGTCAAAGGAACATTACTTTGTAAGAACTGAAGAAAGAGACAAAAGATCAGGGTTTTGCTATTTTCTTTCTGTGAAGTTTTCTGACAGGCACAGCTCAGGGTTTGGCAGAGCAGGTTTGAAACATTGAAATATGTATTTTTCTAAGCGTTGGAGTTTGGAAGCGCTCGTTGGAAATCACTCAACGGTCCTTTGTAACCACATGTTTCTAAATGGCACATTAATGCAGGAGGGAGCAGGACGTTGCGTTATCGAAAACGAGCGCTTCCAAACTCTGACACTAAGAAAAATAATCACCTGCATGGAATCTATTGACAGAATGTGGCTCATATAACTATGTCTACGGTGGATTTTTATGAAACAAAAACAAAAAGCAAATACAAAGAGGATAATCCAAGCTTTGATCTGACTTTTTAGTTTGGATGAATAGGCTTTCATTTTTTTATATCTGGCATTTAGAGTTGCAATACCAACCGTAGAATGCCGCAACTCTAGATGCCAGATATTAAAAATAGCAATTAAGAGTTGCTTGCGGCTATAGTTTTGTGCCAGGGACACAGACCCCCAGAAGATGTGTTTTTTTTTAAATAACTCTTTCAATATGTTTTTAAATGTTCAAAAATAGCAGATGTACAAGCTACAATTGTAGATCTGCTATTTTCAAATAGCCAATGCATATAGGTTAAGTGCTCATGTGTCTCTTCTTTTGGGCTGGTTTTCATAGACCTGGTTGCTCGAACGTTAAAAAGTGACGTTACAGAGGAGACTTGGCACCATATTATGACCTGGAACTTGGAAGTGGTTTATTTAAATGCTATGGGCTCAATCTCGCTCCACGGCTTATACCTGCTGGTTGCGTTTGCCCCACAGTTTAACTTCAATACGTTTTCTCAGTTTCTCAATGCTGGTCTGAGCAGCTTATAGCCTTCTACAGGTATATAGATGCAACAATGTTAATTTGCTGCTCTGAGGGCAGTTTCTCAATGCTGCTCTCAGGGCAGCTTATATCCTTCTACAGGTATATAGATGCAACAATGTTAATTTGCTGCTCTCAGGGCACTTTCTCAATGCTGCTCTCAGGGCAGCTTATATCCTTCTACAGGTATATAGCTCAATGGTAGAAATGTCAGCACTTGCGCAGGAAACCGGGTTCAAATCCGGGGTAGATGAGGAAAGTTACATAGTGCTGCTTTAAATAAATCCCAACCACAATCAGGAAGGTAGGATTTGGAAACCTCATTTCACCTCACAGCCGTTTTGACTCACAATAAATCATGGGGTGATTTTTTTATCCTTCTCTCTTTCTAACCGCTACACTATACTTGATTCTAGACTTTTCATTGGATATGGTTGAGAATAGAGTGATTGCCTGCAGTGAGCCCAAGGGATTCTGAGTTCAAATCAAATCCGATCATTAGAATAATGGTTCCACTGAAGACAGTCCATTGACAGCCTGCCCATGTAGAACGACACAGCGTTAAATCAGGAAGGTGGGACAAGATAATGTACAAACTGAGAAGGAGACGGGTCTATTGATTGCATGACAAGTGCTGCCTTGAAATTTCAAAAAACGTTATTTATAAAAAACGTTACAGCCAGGTTTAGGTGCAACAATGATGCGAAGCCTGCAGAGCTAGTTCAGGCCGGCAACTCAAGGCAGTATGCCGACCTGATCAGGTGACCTGTCAGATGCTCTCTTATCCTGATCTGGGTGGCTACTGTATTTAACCCATTAAGACCTGAAGCCAATTCTACGAATGTCTTCTAAATCCCAACAGTATTCTAAAAAAACGTATGTTTCTATATCAGTGGTTAAGTGCTTAAACTTTTTCATGTCAAGGACCCCCAAATTATATGTATTTGGCCGCCGACCCCCATTTCAAAATATATTGTTCCAGGGACCCCCCAGAAGCAAAGATTTTAGTTAAAAATGTTCACTTTAAAACAATATATATTCAAATATTTGCGCACATTTTCATAATTTTTCAAAAATAGCAGATCTACAAAGCTCATAGCGTGGCACTCGGTGCCGCGCTATGAGCTTGTATATCTGCTATTTTTGAATAGCCAAAGTGTCAAATAATGCTTTTTTTTTTAGCTCAAATCAAAAAGTGATACAGATGTGTTCCTGTCCTGTCATTCTGGCTTCTCTCCTGGCTGTGTTGCTGTTGCTGCCTCTCTGTTAAGACCCCCTCCCCTTGGGGGGGGGTCTTAATTAATTCCCTGTAATTCTATTTGGCATGTAACATTACTTAAAATGTTCATGCTTACAGGGAATGCATAGATACAGAGCCCTGACGCCTAAACTATGCTTCATATATATCTATATGCTCAATTATGCTCAATAGGAATATATTCTAAAATTAATCTAAGAGTTGTCTGACTGAACTGTCGTTTTTGTGCGAGCTCCATTGTTACATTGTCCAGCCTACGTTGAACATGTTTTGATAAATCAAAAGGGAATGCACAATGTAGAGTTTGTTGATGATCAGTACGTTTTTACTGATATTCATTCTAATTTCAATACACATAATGTTGAGTACATTTCTGAGTAGCTCTGTGGTTGAAATGTCTTTCTTTCTTTCTTTCTCATCACAGGTTTACAAGTGTAATGGTAATATTATAACATTTTGCTCAGCTGCTGAAATACAAAATCCCCCAAAAAACAAACATATTTTCTCTTCTTCTGACTACATGATTTTGATAAAACAAAACACATATTTGTCAGGCTAAAGGGCAACAGTACTCTTTTAAAAAGAGGAAAATATCTGAGAACTCAAAAAATTACAGAGGAGAGGGCGTAAAAAAGGTACTTTAATCACATCTACAAAGTTTTAAAAGCCAACATGTCAGGGCAAGTATCATACTGCCATTGACACCGGGAGCTGAGCCCTCAGCAGGGCAGGGAAGTAAGTACTGGCAAAGCTAGCCACATATATTATGGAGGATGGAGATGACTGGAGACACGGCTGGAGGGCTTGCCCGAGGACAAACTAGAGAGAGGGGGGCTCTATCTCTCTATGATGAGTTCCAGTGGTGGAAAGTAACTACAGTAAGTACATTTACTCAAGTACTGTACTTAAGTACCATTTTGAGGTATTTGTGCTTTACTTGAGTATTTCCAATTTTCAGTATTTGTACTTATACGTCCACTACATCTCAGAGGCAAATATTGTACTTTTTAATCCACTACAATTATTTGAAAACTTTAGTTACTAGTTACTTTGTAGATTTTGATTGTTATTACAAAACATACATTACCCACTTCAGCCCTATATACATTTCAACCACTTGAAAATAGCCGATCTACAAGCTCACAATGCGTCGCGATGCGACGCATTGTGGGCTTGTAGATCAGCTATTTTCAAAAGATTGTAACACATTTGAAAACTTGAAATGGGACATTCTGCATAATGAGTACGTTTTACTTCTGGTATATTAAGTACATTTTGATGCACTTCTGTACTTTTACTAAGGTACATTTTGAAATCCAGACTTTTACTTGTAACAGAGTATTTCTATATTGCAGTATTGACACTTTTACTTAAGAACATTTTTGAGTGCTTTTTCCACCACTGTGAACTAGAGAGATCTAGTTCATCATCTCTCTATGATCTGTAACAAAGTTTGACCCTGGCCATGACTTGCACAACTGATGAAGTCAAGTAAAAGACGGCTCAAAGGTAGAAAGCTTCTCTTTCTTTTTTTCTGTGCTGCTGCTGTACTGCTTGTGTTGTTGTGTGAATACTAATGTGATTTGAGATGTTGTACTATTGCTGTCAATGTGGGACCCAACGACTGGGTGGCAATGACACATGTTCAGTGACTGTTGGTGGCTCTGGAAATGTTTTTGTTTTGTATAAAGTGATGGCAGGGTTAGGCCACAACTGCAAAAAAAAACGGCGGAAGAAGAAAAATAAATCTGACAAATTACCCCCCTAATAACACAGAAAACAAACACAGTCCCTGAGCCAGCATTTATAACACTTACAGTAGTTCACCCAAAAAATGACTTATTTCCTATTAATTACACACCCCATAAAGCATTGAATGAAGAGATTTATTATTTTTTTTGTCGCATTCCTAAAACAATAATTTGATGACCAGCGGTCTATCCGGTAGACCAGCGGTCTATCCTACCGGATACATTAGCATCTTTATTATTATAATCAGGAATGGCGTCAAAAACTAAAACATCTCCATGAATTCAAGGCTTCATGGGGTGTGTAATTGATAGGAAATAAGTCTTTTTTTTTAGGGTGAACTACTCCTTTAAAATATGTAGAGTGTAAAAGTGTTGCAAAAGTAAAAGACGATAATAATGCAAATGTAAGCAGTATAAAAATAGTGAAAAGGGTCCATAATTAAAAGTGTCCTTCGTACAGGTGCAGAGATAACGACTCATCCAGCAGTCATGTGGAGGAAGATTAACATGTTTGACTACTGTGATTACACTGTAACATTATGTGATAAGAAATGCAGGGATTCTATATACAATATGTTGCCTACTTATGTATTATGTAGAGGGCCCTGTATACATGACAACCATTTAAGATGTGTGACTTGGTTTCAGCTATTTGTTCACGACCATAATGTATACAATGAGGAGCATGATTGCCTGGAAACCAGATGGAGAGATTAAGTTTAGATGGTAAAACCTTTAATCTCGCCTTCAAATTAAAGCCAACAATGCGCTCATCTATGGCAACATTTCTGAACACAGATTTTGAGATGGGGGTCCGAGGCCAAATACAAATCATTTTGGGGGTCCTTTTGACATGAAAAAGTTTGATAACCACTGATTTAAAGCCCACACAAATTTCACACAACGGCTCCAGGCCTATACTATAGGTTTAGACCTGTAGTCTTGTCTTAATTCTGATGATTTCATGCACAATGCCTTCAAGGCAAGGTTTTCTAGAACGTTGGGGAATATATTCATATATATTCACTCAATATAATATTTGCAAAACAAAAAAAAATCCTACTTCAGTGAGATGTTGTAAAATTCACCAGGGGAGAAAGAGTCTTTTTATTGACTCAAAACATGTGTATTTGGTCAGACAGCCATCAGCATAACAGAGGCAGCGATGCATCCCATGCAATGTGCTTTTCTCTTGTATTTGATGAGCAGGCTACATGAGGGACCCTACAGAGGGGCTTCTGGGGGGTCCCTGGAACAAAAATATTTTGAGATGGGGGTCCGCGGTCAACTACACATCATTGTGGGGGTCCTTGACATGAAAAAGTTTGAGGACCAGCAACATACGTTTTTTTCAAAAAACTGTTAGGATTTAGAAGACATTTGAGGAATCCCCCCAGAAGCAAAGATCTGAGTTACAAATGTTTGCTTGAAAAATACATACATTCAAAGATTCGCACACATTTTCAAAAATAGCAGATCTACAAGCTCATAGTATCTGTGTCATTTTAAGATTTCTTTGGCTATTCAAAAAAAAGTAGTAGATCTACGAGCTTGTATGCTGCTCGGTGCCGTGCTATGGGCTTGTATATCTGTTTTTTTTTAAATAGCCAAAGTATAAGATAATGGCTAAAGTGTAAAATGACAGATGCTTTCCTAGTCTTAATGGGATCGTTCAGTGGTTCTCAACCAGTGGTCCGGGGACCACCAGTGGTCCTTGGGGGGCTACCAGGGGGTCCCCAGCTAAATTAGTTAACATAGCCTCAGAATCATTTTAACCACCTAGCTTTGGCTATTCAAAAATAGCAGATATAGAAGCTCATAGCGCGGCAACGAGTGCCGCACTATGAGCTTGTAGATCTGCTATTTTTGAAAAATCTTGAAAATGTGTGCAAATCTTTGAATATAGTAATTTTTCAAAGAGAACATTAACTCAAATCTTTGCTTCTAGGGGTCCCTGGCACAAAACATTTTCAGATGGTGGTCCGTGGCCAAATGTATATCAATTTAGGGGTCCCTGGCATGAAAATGGTTGAAAACCACTGGGTTAGTTGAATACAAAGTGCACAGCAGTGCAGTGAGTGCTGAGGGTCAAGGCCACAGAGAATATAGTGCCTCATCCAGATGTGCCACTTTGCAGATGTGCTGAACAATAAGCTATTGGCTGTTGTATTGTCCTCCTCGTCGCTTTAACATGCATCATCACCAAGGCAACAGCATGCAAATGATGGGTCTCGTGCCAAAATATGCTACTATTGATTCTGAGACAGATGGTCCTATCTTGTGCGGCGCCTTATCCCTTATGGTTAATGTTAATTAGGCTGTTTTTTTTGTTTTTCTGAAAAGCATTTAGAATTGGTGAAAATAGCCAATCTACATCGGCGAGTTGTGAGCTTGTAGATCGGCTATTTTCACTATTTTAGAAAGGTTTTTCTGAATGATAAAACATGCCTAACTAGAAAAAGTGCTCCTCGGAGCACAGGTAGGTTATTGTGGCCACCTGGTGGCGCTATAATAGGCCAATGTGAAAAGGGTGGCATTTCTTCCTCGGCCTAGTGGGAATGTGCGTGTATTGATGATTTGAGGCATTTTGTTGCAAAAATGTGCTTTGCTAAATTAAACCTGCTGGTGGCGCTATAACAGGGTAAGGTGAAAAGGGTGGCATTTCTTCCTCGGCCTATTGGGAATGTGTGTGTGCAAATGTTCACAGAAAGCGCACGCTGCGTTCATGATTTGAGACATTTTGTTCAAAACGGACCAATCCTGCAAACTTTGGAAGCCAACCTTAGCCAATCAGGATGGAATATGACATATCAGACAGATCCGTCGTGATCATATGACTATAGAGATACTGTGTACCGATTTGTGTGATGTTTGGATAAAATATGTAAGAGTAATATCCAAAAATGGGTTTTGCACAAATCGGCCTCCTGGTGGCGCTATAACAGGCCCATGTGAAAAATTGAGGGCAGAGGTTCTGAATTGGCATCCAGGGAGTGTGTGTGCACAGTTTCGCAGCGACCGGGCCAACGCTGCCTAAAACTCAAACTTCATATCATTATTTTTTACCTAAACAAACTAAAACTAAACTAAAATGAAAAATCCCAAACTATTATAACCTTGGTTTGAAAGACCTTCCTGGCTTCCTATGCTGTCTCACAATCCCAAAAGCCATGCACCCTTTTAAGTCCAGTTTGGCCTCAAGATCATTCAACTTGGAACTGAACTGCCTTTCCAACCCCGGCAGCCAACAGAGTGAATGTTCACTTTTAGTTCAGGATGTCCTTTCCGACGCCAGGAAACCTTTGGGTCATCGCTTGCCAGTTTAGGGGGCGACTTCATGTCATTATAGATTCAGCGCAGAGACACACATCTGTGTCATTTTAAGATTTCTGTGGGCAATTAAAAAATAGCAGATCTACAAGCTCATAGCGCTATGAGCTTGTAGATCTGCTATTTTAGAAAAATCGTGAAAATGTGTGCAAATCTTTGAAAATATATATTATAATTTTTTTAAGCGAACATTTATTTATCAAATCTTTGCTTTTGGACTGGGGGGGGGGGGGTCCCTGGAAAAAAATATGTTGAGATGGGGGTCCGTGGCCAAATTCATATCTAAAAATGTTTTCTAAATCCTAACAGTATTTTGCTATATCAGTGGTGCTCCAACTAAAAATTGCAAATCTACAAGCTCATAGTGCGGCACTCGGTGCCGCACTATGAGCTTGTAGATCTGCTGTTTTTGAATAGCCAAAAAATCTTAAAATGACACAGATGCTTTCCCGGTCTTAATGGATTATGTATATAACAGATGTATACAACGGACTCTTGTAGCCGTGAATAGCCATTAAAATGTGTTCCCTGGCAACTCTATAGGCCTACTGTTCAGCTTCTCTACATAGAAGACACATGTCACAGAGTGAAGGAAGTGGGTGTACGGTAACTTTGTGCATTTATTTTTCAGTGAAATCACATGGTAACTTATCTGACAGTAATTTGACTGCCGGTTAACCCGTTAAGACCTGGCTGAGGCCGATACTAATGTCTAATCCTAACAATTTTCTGAAAAACTTATGTTGCTGTATCACTGGTGCTCAAACTTTTTCAAGTGGGCGCCTGATGGAGGGGAAAGGAACTGGTGGGAATAACATGTTCCTTCCACACGCTACGTCCTACCGGGGAAACTCCCCCCTGTCAGGTGATAAGAGGCGGTTTGCTCACTCCTCATGCGTTGAAGGAGAAGCATGAGCTCAGTTCGGGGCTCTCCCCAGGCTGGCAGAGGGAGGGTAGCGCCCAGGATTACAAACTTAGGCAATTGGCACTGGGTGAAAAAAATGTGTTACAAAATCGTGGGATAAAAAAAAATAACACACTTTTTCATGGCAAGGAACCCCCAAAATTGCCCCCATATTCAAACATGTTGATCCAGGGACCCCCCAGAAGCAAATATTTGAGTTAAAGCTATAGAAAGCTTTAGAAAATGCATATTCAAAGATTTGCACAAAAATGTTCACGATTTTCTAAAAGTAGCAGATCTACAAGCTCATAGCGCGGCACGAAGTGACGCGCTGTGAGCTTATAGATCTGCTATTTTTTTTTTATTGTGAAATGTATATTCAAAGATTTGCACAAAAAAGATTTTTCAAAAATATTAAATCTACAAGCTCATAGCACGGCACGAAGTATATATCACCCAGTATATCTTCTATTTTTTCGAAGTATATATCACCCAGTATATCTTCTATTTTTGAATAGCAAAAGTATACATTGACAAGCTTTCCCGTTTTTAATGGGTTAAAATGTCGTATGATACTGTTACGCTCCAGTCCCAGCTACACAGGGTAATGAGCAGATTGTCACGGTTGATACGGGAATTGCACCTTTGGGCGACACACACACCGGGTCTGTACATCAGGGAGGTGTATTAGAACACCTAGATGACTGATATTAGTGAGATGCCTGATTAGAGGAGATTGGAAACAGCTGCTGAGGCTGATTAGCAGACGGTGAGTAGGAGAGGAGGATGAAGACAGTATAAAGTTAGTGGGAGGAATAAATACGTGACCACATGCAGCTGGTGGAGTGAGGCGTGGAAATTGCAAATTACATTCATGTAGTTTGTAATTTCCACATTATGTACCATTTATATTGTGTAACTTTTAATGACACTTTCTTAAAGGGATAGTTTAGCCCCAAAATGACTTTCTTTCCTATTGATTAGTCACCCCATGGAGACTTGAATTCATGGTTAAGGTCATTACACACCGGCGATTATGCAAATATACGCAAAATTCGGACTCGTTCCGAATAATTAAAAGACGCTTTTTCGCTTCGCTTTTTCGCTTCGCTTTTTCGCTCCATTGAAGCTTGCATTGACTTTATAAGGTTTAAAAAAAACTTATTGTTCGCATGAAAATATCGCCCCCGGTGTGTGTAAGGGGCTTTATTCTTTAGTTTTTGACGCACTCCTAAGCCAATAATTTGATGACTGGCAGCGGTTCCGGTAGGAGACACAAACTTTGCTAGTGGGGGTTGAGTTGAGCCCCCACGGCCGCGCACGTAAATCGGCGCGCCTGAAGTGTAATGCAGGGTGCATTGGTTTATCAGACTCATTTACTTAGTCGACGACCGAAAATAGCCGGGAAATGAGAGCTGTACAACTACTGGCAATAGCTCATATGGTATATCCAGGACTTAAAGCATCTATTAAACATGGTTTAGGACGTCTAAATTAATACTATCATTTATCATAGGTTAATAACAGTATGAGATTTTCAGGTGAAGCTGTGACCTTTTGGAGTCAAGAGGATGAGATAGCAGGATGGCAAACTATAGCATTCTAAATTGAGACCTTATAGGGTAAGAGAAAAAGCAAGTTAAAATATAGCTGCAAGCAGCGATAATACGGGGCCAGTGAATAGAGAGAGAGAGAGAGAGAGAGAGAGAGAGAGAGAGAGAGAGAGAGAGAGAGAGAGAGAGAGAGAGAGAGAGAGAGAGAGAGAGAGAGAGAGAGAGAGAGAGAGAGAGAGAGAGAGAGAGACGGATTAGATTGAAGAGAGAGAGAGACGGAATAGATTGAAGAGAGAGAGAGACGGAATAGATTGAAGAGAGAGAGAGAGAGAGAGACGGAATAGATTGAAGAGAGAGAGAGAGAGAGAAACGGAATAGATTGAAGAGAAAGAGAGAGATAGAGAAACGGAATAGATTGAAGAGAAAGAGAGAGAGAGAGAGAGAGAGAGACATGGAAACGGAATAGATTGAAGAGAGAGAGAGACATGGAAACGGATAGATTGAAGAGAGAGAGAGAGAAAGAGACATGGAAACGGAATAGATTGAAGAGAGAGAGAGAGAGAGAGAGAGAGAGAGAGAGAGACATGGAAATGGAATAGATTGAAGAGAGAGAGAGACATGGAAACGGAATAGATTGAAGAGAGAGAGAGACATGGAAACGGAATAGATTGAAGGGGAGAGAGGGAGAGATCCGAGAAAGAACGGAATAGATTGAAGAGAGAGAGAGAGACTTGGAAACATAATAGATTGAAGCGGAATTGACATCTCAACCTATTGCCATTAACAGGAATCGAACCCGAGACCTTCGGATTGACAAGCTGCAACACTACCTATAGTGCTATAGCTTTGTACAGGCTGAGGTTGTCTGTTGAAGATAAAAGTGAACCAGTGAAAGCAGCCGATCTACAAGCTCAGAAACACGTTGCTATCTGAAAAGTTTTGAGATTGTAGATCGGCTATTTTCAGAATGAACTATGTCATACATTGAAAAGACATACTCTCAAATAAGCATTTCAGGTTATCTTTAACAATTGCACTTGCATTAATTGACACAATCATGTTGTGTGCAATGCAACTTAAATGAAGTCTGCATCAAGTGGGGCTTGAACTGGCAACCTTGAGGTTCTAAGGCACACACTTAAGCGAGAAGCCATTGTGACCAACAGACCTGACCTGGTGAATGAGAGAGAGAGAGAGAGAGGAGAGCGAGAGAGAGAGAGAGAGAGAAGAGAGAGAGAGAGAGAGAGAGAGAGAGAGAGAGAGAGAGAGAGAGAGAGAGAGAGAGAGAGAGACATGGAAACGGAATAGATTGAAGAGAGAGAGAGACATGGAAACGGATTAGATTGAAGAGAGAGAGAGACATGGAAACGGAATAGATTGAAGGGAGAGAGGGAGAGAGCGAGAGAGAGACATGGAAACGGAATAGATTGAAGAGAGAGAGGACACACTTGGAAACATAATAGATTGAAGAGGAATTGACATCTCAACCTATTGCCATTAACAGGAATCGAACCCTGAACCTTCGGATTGACAAGCTGCAACACTACCTATAGTGCTATAGCTTTGTACAGGCTGAGGTTGTCTGTTGAAGATAAAAGTGAACCAGTGAAAGCAGCCGATCTACAAGCTCAGAAACACGTTGCTATCTGAAAAGTTTTGAGATTGTAGATCGGCTATTTTCAGAATGAACTATGTCATACATTGAAAAGACATACTCTCAAATAAGCATTTCAGGTTATCTTTAACAATTGCATCTTGCATTAATTGACACAATCATGTTGTGTGCAATGCAACTTAAATGAAGTCTGCATCAAGTGGGGCTTGAACTGGCAACCTTGAGGTTCTAAGGCACACACTTAAGCGAGAAGCCATTGGACCAACAGACCTGACCTGGTGAATGAGAGAGAGAGAGAGAATGAGAGAGAGAGGAGAGAGAGAGAGAGAGAGAGAGAGAGAGAGAGAGAGGAGAGAGAGAGAGAGAAGAGAGAGAGAGAGAGAGAGACGGAATAGATTGAAAGAGAGAGAGAGACATGGAAAACGGAATAGATTGAAGAGAGAGAGAGACATGGAAACGGAATAGATTGAAGAGGATGAGAGCGAGAGACATGGAAACGGAATAGATTGAAGAGAGAGAGAAAGACTTGGAAACATAATAGATTGAAGAGAGATGGAAGCGGAATTGACATCTCAACCTATTGCCATTAACAGGAATCGAACCCTGAACCTTCGGATTGACAAGCTGCAACACTACCTACAGTGCTATAGCTTTGTACAGGCTGAGGTTGTCTGTTGAAGATAAAAGTGAACAGTGAAAGCAGCCGATCTACAAGCTCAGAAACACGTTGCTATCTGAAAGAGTTTGAGATTGTAGATCGGCTATTTTCAGAATGAACTATGTCATACATTGAAAAGACATACTCTCAAATAAGCATTTCAGGTTATCTTTAACAATTGCACTTGCATTCATTGACACAATCATGTTGTGTGCAATGCAACTTAAATGAAGTCTGCATCAAGTGGGGCTTGAACTGGCAACCTTGAGGTTCTAAGGCACACACTTAAGCGAGAAGCCATTGGACCAACAGACTTGACCTGGTGAATGAGAGAGAGAGAGAGAGAGAGAGAGAGATGGAGAGAGAGAGAGAGAGAGAGAGAGAGAGAGAGAGAGAGAGAGAGAGAGAGAGAGAGAGAGAGAGAGAGAGAGAGAGAGAGAGAGAGAGAGAGAGAGAGGAGAGAGAGAGAGAGAGAGAGAGAGAGAGAGAGAGAGATATGACATTTTACATCCTGCCAAGTGAAAAGCAACATGTGGTTTCACAGTGTCTGAATTAAATATTAGATTGTAATGTCTTAAAAAAATGCACATGCATTATTTGATGCAGTCATGTTTTGTGCGATGCAATTGAAAAGTGGAATGACCCACCTACAGACAGAGCCAGATAGACAGACAGAGTGAGAGAAACAGACAGCTAAACCTATTGCCATTGACAGGAATCAAACTCTCAACCTTCGGACTCACAGAATGAGACACTACAAGTAGTGCTATAGCTTCATCCAGGCTGAAGTTGTCTGTTGAAGATCATACACTTTTGCCTTCTGTCATGAACCAAGCCCCTGTTTCACTAACACTAAGATCACTCGTTCACAAACCATTTACCAATAGAGAAATTGTATGTCTCCTCGAAACCGAAACCAGTGAAAGCAGCCGATCTACAAGCTCACAAAACGTTGCTATCTGAAAAGTTGTGAGATTGTAGATCGGCTATTTTCACAATGAAGTACGTCATACATTGAAAAAACATACTCTCAAATAAGCATTTCATGTTATCTTTACCGTTTGCATATGTATTCATTGATACAGTCATGTTTTTTGCAATTTAACTTAAATGAGTCTGCATCATGTGAGGCTTGAACTGGCAACCTTCAGGTTGTGAGGCACGCGTTTAAGGGAGAAGCCATTGGACCAACAGACAAAAACCTGTGAAAAAGGAGATCGCTCAGATGATACAGTTTCACGCAAATAGCTGGAAAATCCTGGGTTTAAGTGTTTTTCAAACTGCTCAAAATTGCGGACAATCTAAGGGGGGAGCTTACTGGTCAACGTGATACATGTGTTCCTCATGAGTCAAGGCACATGTGTAAGCAGGTTTAATGGCTGTCGGCCAAACGAGGCATGACTTTTGCCTGTTTAAAGTTTGCACTTTCAAAAAATCGCTATAGCGCCCCCCTTTGACCAATTGGAGTAAGATTGGTTTCAGTAATATTTGGAATGACCCTCAACATTAACGCAAAGTTTCAAAGAAATGTGAGTCTGCATGTATGTGTTAGGGGCAGATGAATAATTGTCATAAAACTGCAATATTCATTGGCTCATTAAAGCTTAATTTTTTCACTTATGGAAAATCTTTTGCATCAGTTTGTCGGCATAGGTCCAAAGTTCATGTGTAAAACGTTTCGTGCAGATTACTCAAAAATCCCAGGAGGAGATAGGTTTTAACTGTTTTTCATATAATTCAAAATGGTGGGAGATCTAAAGGTCAGAGGTCAAAAGTCAGAGGGTTAAAGTTGTTCATCATGAGTAGACGCATGTGTGTATTGAAGTTTTATGGCTGTAGGTCAAACAGGGCATGAGTTGTACCTGTTCAAAGTTGGCATTTTCAATTGAGTGCTATAGCGCCACCTTTTGACGAAAGATTGTGAGAATTATTTCTTGATAGTTTTTCATGACCATCTACCATATGGCCAAGTTTCGTAAAAAGCGTATGCCAAAAGTGGGAGAAGAAAAAAGAGGGGAACATTAAAACAGGTCCAGAGCTGAGAGCTCTGGCCCCGTAAATAGTGCAGTGAGACCTTTTGCTCTGAACAGGTGTGAAGCTGCGACCACTGTTTTAGGATGAAAGGTAAATAATAGAATGCCCAGAGTCACAAGGACAGCTGACTCAACCAGTTGCTCTTAAATCTAAGAATAATGTCATGCTAGTTAAGTCATCTCTTTTTGTCTAAATCATCTATTTCATACAAGGTTGAATACATATATGTGTGGTCTTATATTGAAGCTAATAAGATGTTAAACAATGATTTCATATTATGAGCTTGTGTAAAAGTGCAGTTTGATAGATAAGTGTTCTGTGTTGAAACCAAGAAAGAATTGTGTGATCCATTGTGATGACTGAGAAAGGCTGGCCAAGAAGCCTGTTGTTTCTAGAAACCTGTTTGTGAGTGGTCAAGAAGGAGAACTGAGAGGAGGTTCTATTTCAAATGTCTGTCTGTATAAAATGCAATGTAGTTGTGATTTAAGTTACACTCGGTGGATTGGCAATGCAGGTGTCACGTCTGTGGAAATAAATACATTTCTATGGACAAACCCTCTTTCAAACTGGATTCTTGTGTATTCTTGCACTCGGGCATAGTGTTGTTACCGCCTGATCATGGCCAATTTACGACACTCATTAAATGAGTCAGTTTATAGCATCGGAGACGCAATGGAAAGCTATTCATCATGACAGAGTGCCATTAGGATTACACAGGAGAAGATCCAGCTAAAGTCAACCAGTGATCTACTAGTGATTAGGCATACTTACATACAGTAGTACAGTGAGTGGGCCTGAAATAATCACGTGCTTTCATCATATAAAGCTGTGGAGAAGAAATGCTGTATTGCATAATCACTTTTATCTGGCCCACTAAAATGAATGAAGTGTTAAAGCCGTCTGTGGCCTAGAAACCAGAGAAGATTGCGTCTAAAAGGCAGTGGTTCGGCAGTGGTCCAGGGACCCCCAGGGGTCCTTGATGAGCAGGTTCCAGGGGTGTCTGCAGTAAAATGTGTTATAGTAACCAAAATAAGTTTAACCAATTTATCCCAAATGAACAGTATAGCCCACTTAGGATATTCATAATTAGCAGATCTACAAGCTCACATAAACGCTTCGCATTGCAAGATTGTAGATCGGCTATTTTAAAATGCTATGTGCAGGTTACATGCAATGGTGTAAAGTAACTTAGTACATTTACTCAAGTACTGTAGTACAATTTTGAGGCATTTTTACTTCACCAATTTCCAACACTTTTAATTCTACTCCACTACATCTCGGATCCAAATATTGTACTTTTACTCCACTACAATTATTTGAAAACTTTAGTTACTAGTTACTTTGTAGATTTTGATTATTATTACAAAATATACATTAACCACTTCAGCCTATATACATTTCGGCCATTTGAAAATAGCCGATCTACAAGCTCACAACGCGTCGCAGTGTGAGCTTGTAGATCAGCTATTTTCAAAAGAGTTGTTCTACATTTCATACATTTTTAAAACTTGTAAAATGGGAAATTCTCCATAATGAGTACTTTCCACTTTATACTTAAGTACATTTTGATACCAATACTTTTGTACTTTTACTCAAGTAAATTTTGAATTACGGACTTTTACTTGTAACAGAGTATGTCTACATTGCAGTATTGATACTTTTACTTTAGTAAAAAAATTGAGAATTTTTTCCACCACTGGTGCCTGGGTGTGTGCATGTGTAACCATGCATAGTGTGCATGTGTGAAGGAGAACATAATTGGGATAATTACGTAACCTCTGGACTGCCTGTAATTAAGCTTTAAGGCGTCAAATTAATTGTTAATTGTTAGACATGGGAATTACGTCTGGGCCCAGGGGAGTTTCCTTTGTGGCTAATGAAGTTAAAGACCAACAGTCCTAAACACGCACGCACACATGGCTAATGAAGTTAAAGACCAACAGTCCTAAACACGCACGCACACAGCGTAACACGTAACGCACGCACGCACGCACGCACGCACGCACGCACGCACGCACGCACGCACGCACGCACTCAAGTTACATGAGGCAAAGTACACTGTTCTATTGTTATCTCTACAGTGGTGTAAAGTAAGTAAGTACATGCACTCAAGTGCTGTACTTAAGTAAAAGTCTGAGGTATATTTTACTTAACTGGAGTATTTCCATGTTTCAGTACTTTTTCTTCTACTCCACTACTTCTCAGAGACAAATATTGTAGTTTTTACAGTGCTATTCCGACAGCGGACGGACCCCTGGAAGGCATACCGCCGGGTCTATTGCCTCTCTTCCCGGTAGCTGTTAACGGGAGGGAGGGGCCGTCAGGTAACGTCGGCTGTTGGTAGATTCCAGAGGTGAGAAGTGCCTTCTTGCATGCAGGCTACATAGTCCACAGAAATTGCGAATGCATCCACTGCACCGACTACATACATGGACGATGGTAGTTACAACGGGGCAGTTTAACACATTGGGTGCCAGAGGTTTATTAAAATATTATACGTTGAGTGCCTGCATTTCTTCCATCCACTTGCGTTATACGTTTCGTGCTGTAGAAGCCCCGACACGGAAGTGCATGTAAACAAAGCGTGCGTGCGAGACGGTGGAGGGTCCCGACTAACGCCTGGAACAATAATATTTCCAACGCGATCCTCCATTGCAGCGTGATCGACGATCGAAAACGGCTCGTTTCCACCACGTTAAAAATAAATGGAGATATTAAGCTTTTAGTCAAGGAGATAACATTGAAAACGCCGACCGGAAGGATTTTTGACATGGAGCCACATACAGCCTCTTCTTCTCAGAAACTCCTTGGGTGATGTCAAAGTTTCGTTTTAGCGCCCCACGTGGGCCACTCGTATAAAAATGGTCAAAAACGGTCCGGACCGTTTTCGGCACTTCTCGTTTGGATCCTCAAAAACGGTCCGGACCGTTTATGGCACTCGATGTGTTAACGTCATGCCCAGGACACACACACAGTTTAACAATTTATTTATGTCCACACACAGGGAAAGCATACAGGGACACAAATATTTTAGGCGCAGTAAAGGTTACATTCACAAACTCATGGATATGTCCTCATGATACAACACGCATGTCACTCAGCACTCCAAGTAGTGGCGGCTACGCCACATAATGGCTGCAGAGAAAGCACAATACTTTGCCAGCCTTTCTGCCTCGTCTTTGGGCATCCCCAGTTGTCGAAGTTACACGAGGCATAGTACACTGTGATGTTCTTTTGCAATGTCTACCATAAGCCCCCCCCCCCCCGTCCACCATTCTATGTATAACAATGCATTATTTTTTTCACACCTTTTTAAATTGAATCACACTCTCTCCCTATATTATGACTTGCGGTGGTTGTCTGTCTCGTTGCAGAAGTACTTTCTTTCTCCATTTGCCTTGCAAGCGAGCGAGCCAACGTTATATTGCCTCATCCTCGGCCCCGTTCCTCTAGCTCATTCAAACCGGGGGCCACATCTGTGTAACCACTTTATCAATTATTTTGTACTTTGGCTATTCAAAAAATAGCAGATCTACAAGCTCATAGCGCGGCACCGAGTGCCGCGCTATGAGCTTGTAGATCTGCTATTTTTGAAATATCGTGAACATTTTTGCAAATCTTTGAATATATATATTTTGAAAGCAAACATTTTTAACTGAAATCTTTGCTTCTGGGGGTCCCTGGAACAATATATTTTGAGATGGGGGTCCGCGGCCAAATACATATTTTTGGGGACCTTGACATGAAAAGGTTTGAGAACCACATATTATAGCAACATTTTTTTTTCTTCAAAAAACTGTTTTAGAGCAAACATTTGAGTTACAAACGTTCGCTTTAAAAAATATACAGTATTCACCGAGTGTCGCGCTATACGAGCTTGTAGATGTGCAATTTGTTTTTAAAATCTTGAAAATGTGTGTAAAAAGTATATATATATATTCTTTTAAAGGGGACATTTTTGACTCAAATCTTTGCTTCTCGACGTCCCTGGAACAAAATATGTTACAAATGTTTGCTTTAAAGAATATATATTCAAAGATTTGAACAAAATGTTCAAGATTAAAAAAAAAAAAAATAGCAGATCTACAAGCTCGTAGCACGGCACTCGGTATGAGCTTGTAGATCTGCTATCTTTTAATAGCAGTATAAATTATAGCTAAGATGACGCACAGATGCCGTGCCCGGTGTGAATGGGCTAGAGAGGCTGAAGCATGCTAATGGAATCATTTGGCAGCTCGCCTCCGGAGACTCGGGGAGAGGATGGACTTGTTTCACTTGATGTCGGCGTGGAGAATCTGGAGGAGAGAATTACAACGTTTGGCATTGTGTCAGCTGGCAGGAGAGCGAGCAGCGTTGGAAGAAGTAGCTACTCAGATATTTTACTTAAGTAAAAGTAGCAATACCACACTATTAAAATACTCTGTTACAAGTAAAAGGCCTGTGTTCAAAATGTTACTTGAGTAACAAAAGTATTGGCATCAAAATATACTTAAAGCACCAAAAGTAAAAGTACTGAAATGTCTGAAGATAGCCGATTTACAAGCTCACAATGTGTCGCGTGGCGACGTGTTGTGAGCTTGTAGATCGGTTATTTTCAAATAGCCTATGTATAGAATAGAGCTTAAGTTGTTAATGTATGTTTTGTAATATAATAATTTATATCTGCAAAGTAACTAGTAACTCAAGTTTTCATGTAATTGTAGTGGAGTAAAAGTACAATATTTGCCTCTGAGATGTAGTGGAGTAGAAGTAAAAGTATTGGAAATTGGAAATACTTCAGTAGAGTAAAAAAAATCCTCAAAATTGTACAGTACTTGAGTACATCTACTTAGTTACTTTCCACCACTGGCATTGTGTCAGAGTTGGCAGGAGAGGGAGAGAGAGAGAGCGAGCAAAACCATACTATGTAATATTTCACCGGTTGACGCGCAGAGGGCTAAGTACAGATTTCTATAGGGATTATTCCGGGTTCAGCTGAGGCCGTCCTGCCATGAGAGAAGCTGTGCAGATCATCCCCCGGTGATGTGTGGAAGTATAACCCTTTAAGACCGGGGGACGCATCTGTGTAACCACTTTATCCATATTTTATACTTTTGGCTATTCAAAAATAGCAGATATACAAGCTCATAGCGCGGCACCGAGTGCCGCGCTATGAGCTTGTAGATCTGCAATTTTTTTTTAAATCGTGTTTTTTTTTTGCAAATCTTTGAATATATATCTATAAAGCAATTGTTTTTTTACTCAAATCTTTGCTTCTGGGGGTCCCTGGAATTGTTTTTTTTTTAGATGGGGGTCCGCAGCCAAATACATATCGTTGTGGGGCTCCTTGACACTGACATTAATATTATAGCAACATAAGTGTTTCAGAAAACTGTTTTAAACTGATTTAGAAGACATTTGTAGAATCCCCAGAAGCAATAACATTTTAGCTAGAAATGCTCGCTTTAAATATATATATATATTCAAAGATTTGCACAACATATTTCACGATTTTTCAAAAATAGCAGATCTACAAGCTCATAGCGCGGCACTCGGTGCCGCGCTATGAGCTTGTATATCTGCTATTTTTTAATAGCCCAACGAAATTCAAAAAATGACACACAGATGCGTTCTCAGGTCTTAAAGAGATAAGTGCCTTCGTTTCCCTGGGTGAGCCACCGGTATTATGCGTGTCAAACGGGAACGGAAATACCTGTTTTTACATTTATATCCCCATGTAGGAGCTCCACGTGTGACACTGTGACACTAAGCACTCGTCATGTTTTCTGCCTGTAGTTTGTACCGGTTTGAAACGAGTGCGGTGCGTCTAGTGCATACGTGGGCAACTGGCGGCCCGGGGGACCACATGCGGCCCCCACTTTCACTTAATGCGGCCCGCAGGTTAATATCAGAATACTGATATATCATTGATTTCAGCTGTTACAATTCCAAACATGCAAACATGACCCGCTTTAATTACTTCAGTCTGTATTAGTAGCTTAAAACTTAATTAGTAGCTTAAAACTCTATTGTCTTTTTTTATGTCCAATGTATTT
Source organism: Gymnoscopelus braueri (assembly GCF_963280865.1). Classification (NCBI taxonomy): domain Eukaryota; kingdom Metazoa; phylum Chordata; class Actinopteri; order Myctophiformes; family Myctophidae; genus Gymnoscopelus; species Gymnoscopelus braueri. Next base: position 5,531,836 of record NC_137623.1, read on the forward strand.
GTATTTAAAGGTTCTATGACATTCATTTTCACTTTTTTTTTATTTTTTATGTTTTTTGGGGGGTTTTATGACCTCAATTACACCCAAAAAATCTGAACTTTGAACATTCAGTGGATTTTCTGTGGTCTGGGGGTTTTCTGAATAATTGGGCTGAAAAGTAATCTGAGCTTGGCCCTTCGGCAGTGAGGTCACAGCCGATTAATCCCGCCCACTCTCCTCCTCGCCCCTCCCCTCCCCTATCCTTTCCTTTGTGGGGGGGGGGCGGAGGAGAGGCGATGATTGACAGGCAAAATCCCTCACCAGCGACACCCGCAGGCAAAGATTTCTTTTTTCATTGCAGTTGAAAAGGATTTAGAAATGTGAGAGAAAAACACCTGCCATGGATCAATGGAGTGGATTTTTTTGTTAAAACTTTCTATACACGTTTGAAAGGACCATGACAAAGACTTTTAATGTGTGGTAAAACTGAACGTCATGAAACCTTTAAGTTCATAAAGTTAGAGAATTCAAATGTTACTTTTCAGGATTCCAATTAAAAAATAGCAAACAAAAAAATCTGGATTCCAATTTAAAAATAGCCAAAATAGCTCAATAGCTCAAAACGCGTCGCACTTGAGCTTAATAGATCGGCTATTTTTGCTATTTTGAGTGACATAGAATGGCATCATTCATTTACGAAAAAGGTTAAAATACAGAGATAAGAGGTGTCTGCCCTCTGACAGTATGCAATGTGTCCCTCTGGAGTGAGAGTGGAAATAATAGTGGCCCTCTCCAGCATCAAAGTTGCATCACCCCTGGTCTAGTGGGTTCGCACAAGGACACTTGTTAAGTAGACGTGGGCACTCACTCACTCTACAGCAATTAGGCCTGTACTCAGCACAAACATGTTCTACTACTCTACCACCAAAATGTGGAACGCCATACCACCAGATATCACATGGTGTGACTCCCTATCTTCATTAACCCATTAGGACCTGAGGCCGCTTCTAAACATTTTCTAAATCCTAACAGTTTTTCGGAAAAGAATGTAAAAAAAAAATGTTCATGATTTTTCAAAAATAGCAGATCTACAAGCTCGTAGCGCGGCACTCGGTGCCGCGCTATGAGCTTGTATATCTGCTATTTTTGAATAGCCTAAAGAAATCTAAAAGTGACACAGATGCGTTCCAGGTATTAATGGGTTAAAAACCACCATAAAAGAGCAATTTAGGACCTTCTAGTCTTCTAGCTTGCCACCAGAGAGTACTATTAAAGTACTAAGTAAGAGTGTCAATCAATCAATCAATCAATCAATCAATCAATCAATCAAAAAGTCTAATTTATACCTTGGTGTAAGACTGCTAAAAAAATAACTGACATAACTGACTTTAAATGGAAAATAACTGACAAATAAATCGTTTTTCATTTGAAAATAATGTGACTGTCAGTTGAAAATCGGTTACTTATGGTGAGCGACGAGGTCATATGAGGAGGCATAGATTAGGCATTATACCTCTTCACCCTGGGTGGGTTAGCTGTCCCACTGAGCATTTTTCGGGCTATTAGACGTCTAAAATACCTCTAAACGGCTGGGAGGTCTAAACCTCTACACCGGGTTATAACTGGTCGAACAGTGAAGTTTTTTTCAGCGGCTATTCTTAGCCCAGAGACGTTGAAACAACGTCATTTCAACGACTATATAGACAGTCTATATAGACGCTTAAAAAACAGCTAATCAACGTCTAAGCTAAGCCTAGACGTTGAAAAAACACGTCTAATAGCCGACCATGGCTCACTGGGGTGTAATTTGCAAAGAAACAATTACTGGGTTGAACCTTGAACCTCGCCCTGCACAGGACAACCAACACAACACTACAGGATGGTATTTTGTGTGTGTGTGTGTGTGTGTGTGTGTGTGTGTGTGTGTGTGTGTGTGTGTGTGTGTGTGTGTGTGTGTGTGTGTGTGTGTGTGTGTGTGTGTGTGTGTGTGAGACATAGAGGTATAATGAACTTCTCTCTGATGGTATAAAGGCCTGCTCCTCTGGACGTTCTCTCAGTAACGTTGTCTCAGAGGATTTATAACACCCTCGCACGATGACCTCATTAAGCCCGGGCTAATAACCACTTAAACCACTTAAACCCTATAGTTCGTTGACCGTATAGTCCCGCAGGGCTCTGTACTTGGCCGTCCTCTTTCTACCCACACCAAATCTCTTGGGTCTTCAGCGTGCTTGCGCAGCGTTCGTGCGTTATCCCATACAAACCGCCGTTTTAGCGTTGGCTATTAAAACAAAAATAGCAGATCTACAAGCGTACAGCGTGTCACTTTGTGCCGCGCTGCGAACTTGTAGATCTGCTATTTGTGCACATTTAAAAAAAAAATCTTGAAAGTGTTTGAATAATTTAGCATTTTTTAACACAAATCTTCTCTTCTGGCGGGGTCTCCTGGGACAAACGTTTTCAGATGGGGGTCCGCGGCCAAATACGTATCATTTTGGGGGTCCTTGGTACAAAAGAGTGTGAGAACTACTGATTTGAAGGCATTTGTAGAATCGGCCTCAGGTCCTAAAGAGATAGTTCATCCAAAGAATAATAAGGCTTAACACATCGTGTGCCAGAGGTTTATTAACACATTGAGTGCCATAAACGGTCCGGACCGTCCCACAAAACTTTGGGATCATCCAAGGAGTCTCTAAGAAGGAGAGGCCGGAATTGGATCCATGTCAAAAATGCTTCCGGTCGTCCGCTCCAATGTTAACTCCTTGACTAAAAGCTTAATATCTCCTATTTCTTTTTAACGTGGTGGAAGTGAGCCATTTTTGATCGGCGATCACTCTGCAATGGAGGATCGCGTTACAAATATTATTGTTCCAGGCGTTAGTCGGGACCCTCCGCCGTCTCGCACGCAGGCTTTGTTTACATGCACGTCCGCGTCGGGGATTCTACAGCACGAAACATATCAGCGTAAGTGGATGGAAGATATGCTGGCACTGAACGTACCCTATTTTAAGAATGCGACACAGAAAAAATTAATATCCATTGAGGTATATCTTCTACAGCCGACAACCCATATGAGGTATATCCTTCCACTGCAGACAACCCATATGAGGTATATTCTTCCACTGCCTTAAAGGCTCTATTGAGTTGCCAACAACGCCATATTGTAGTTAAGTTTGATGTCCCAGTGGTGAGAATGAATGGTGGTAGAATGAATTTGAGTCATCACTCCAGCAAGTGAGGTTCCTTTGCTTCCATTTATTGCATAAGTACAAAACAGTACAAAACAGTTCTTCCATGGACCCTGAGGTCCCCACCACACAACACAACAGCCTGCCGGCCGCTGAGTCACACACACACTACAAGTTTACATGCCATAGTCTTTATAGCACTGAATAGGTGGGTGGGGGTCAGCCTCCAAAAGTGAGACCCCACCCATACAAACAATAGATCACCCTCTGAGTTCCCTGATTCAATTTGCACCTGTATGAAGCAGGAAAGGGGATGGAGACAGATGCATAGACCTCTGTCTCCCAGCTAAACAACAAAGAGAATGTTAATTGTAACCCCCAACCAGCTCAGACCAAAAGGCACCTCTGAATACACTCTTGTGTCTGACTGTAGGCTACCTGTAGACTTGTGAAGTTAAATAATGCTAACAAATGTGGATGTTATGTTATTAAATATACTACACCATGAATTCAAGTCTCCAGGGTGACTAATCGATAGGAAAAAAGTAATTATTTGGGTGAACTATCCCTTTAGTGGGTTATACTATGTTGGTTCTGAAAACATTTTAAAGAGCATTGAAGGTGCAGCAAATCTCCAGTTCTCAGGGAAGGGAAGTGCTTTGGGGGAGGAGGGGGGGAGGGAGGGGGGGTTATTGATATATTCAGGCCTTTAAAAAACATAACACTGTGCTGGTTTAGCAGTAGAACGCCCAAACTTGAACTCTGGAACATCTCAAACTGAGTGAGTGCACGCACTCCTTCAAAAATGCAATATTCTGCATGGCTCATGATGTCTCCAATTATGTGATTAAATCTCCGAATTCCTCTATGAATTGCTGATATTAGGCTCCAATATCTCTCTCTCTCTCTCTCTCTCTCTCTCTCTCTCTCTCTCTCTCTCTCTCTCTCTCTCTCTCTCACACAAACACAGAGAGAACTGCTACTGTTGCATGAGAGAGGAGAGGAGACAGGTTTGGCAGCTCTCTATGCCTGCAGCTTCACTGTCCATCAGTTCAGCTTAGGCTCGTTTCTACTGCTCAGTATCCCAGTAAAGAGGCCCCCCCATCCTGACACATACCGCCCTGCCTACAAAACGCATGGGCGGAGAGAACTCCAGCACTATTGATCGTTCTGAAATGGAACCGGATAATTGAAGCCTTGAATACTGCTGTCCTTATCTTTACATGTCAATCCATAACCTGCAGATTTAAACAAGCCACATTCAAATCCGGGTGGATTGTTGTGAGGATTAATATTCTATGATTTTTCAAAGGTTATAGACAATGTTTTAACTCTTAAATAGTTAAACATATAGTTAGGGTCAAATATGAGATCATTTCTGGATTTGATCATAACATGATGTAGCCTACTTGTGAAGACAGAAGTACGTCACAACATGGTTAAAATTCAATTCTCATTCCCTTTGCCTAAAGGGCTTAGAGCACTTGTGGGACATATTCCTGGAATCACGTATACCGGTAACCAAAAGGGACCATTTATTTCTCTGCTCCAACTGTCAGTCTCACAGCCTTGAAAATGCCAAGTTCATTACCATACAGCTGTTGTGTCTGGCCTAGAGAATCTAAGCCTTGGTATCAGAAGAAACGTGAGAAGAGGATGTGGGGGAATGGATTAGCAGCCTCCCACACGCATGTCCAAGAGACCTCAGACATTCCCCTTGACGCAGTCTTTGGTGTCAACGGTCATCCTTATTAATAAGGCCTGAGTCCGATTCTTAAAATGTTTTCTAAATCCTAACAGTTTTTTGAAAAAAATATATAAAATATTTTTTTCAAAAATAGCAGATCTACAAGCTCATAGCTTGACTTGTATATCTGCTATTTTTGAATAGCCTATACATCTAAAGTGACACAGATGCGTTCCAGGTCTTAAAGGGTTAAAGACCGTAACCATTTGTAAGGTAGGGTAAGTGATATGTTTTGATTAAAACAAAATGTGTTTTTTGTTAAAAGGCTAAAGCACTATATTCTGATAGTAGTCATTGCTAGTATTTGTTCAGTAACAGGGGGTCTCTCTGTCGCTCCAGCTCTTTAATAAACAGAAAATCAATAAAGAGCAGGAGAGACATGGAGACTCCTGTTACTGAACAAATACTAGCAATGACTACTTTTATCAGAATATAAAGCCATTGAACACTGATATTAACCAAAGAAAATCACTTACCCTACCTTTAAAGATTGTGAAAATAGACAAAAATAGACAAACTAAAAAGGAAAAATCGTGAAAATAGCCAAACTAAAAATTAAAGAATGTGAAAAAAGCCAAACTACGAGCTCACAACGCCTCGCATCAGCTATTTGTGTGTTTCCCTCTTTCTTACGTAATATTTGGCAAATGTGGCCACTTTGGTATTAAAAGGGTCTTAAAAGTAATTCAATTGTAACTTAAGAAACTGAGAAGCACTTCTCTATAGAGCACTGATTTCCCCGGAGTCCTCGCTGATCATGTGACTCTCCTTCCTGATTCGCTGTATGTGCAAAACATTAAAACAGTAATACTTAGGGGGGAGTGGACTTTCTCTTGTTTTAATGAAGGATAGAGGTAAACAATCAAAGAGGATTACAAAGGATTACAATAAGCCACATATGCCGTGGTTTCCTTTTTTCTCGTGTAATAATCAATGGATGTTCTGATGCGATGTGTTGCACACAGACCCAGCAGGGGCTCAAGAAAGAAAAAGATGATAAGAAAATTAATTCCACATTCCCCACAGATGCCTTATTCCCACCCTGATGTTAATTGCCACACATCTACACGTCCATAGTCACAGTGTATAATCTTAACATGGCATGTGTTTTTCCCAGTACGAGCCCTGAGCCATTTGGTGTCCTAGAGGCAGGATTTACCTGCATGGTGCAAAAACTCATGAAAGAGAGGGGTGCGTTGTTGGGGCGCACCCAATTTGTTGTTCTTCAAATACAATACTTAAAACGTACAAATTTGAGGGTTCTTTTTAATATTCTTTCTTTTTCAATATTTTGTGCCCGTAGGGTTCAACCGGAGCTTATCCACATGCACGGTTTTGCTTCCCGGTGTTTTTCGATGGTTTCTCAGTAGACCTCGGTAGAACAGAATCTAAATGATAATTTAGATTATCATTAGATTTGGGTCTCGGATTAATTCCATTCATCGTGTTTTTTGTAATTTTTTTTGGATTCCGGATTCACAGCTGAAAAGGAATGTTTTACAAACTAAAACTCTGCGCTAGTCAAAGACACCACCGGGTAGGTAAACGATAGAAATAAAATATAGCGCCTAGCCTGACACTCAGCATGAATGTTCATTTGGTTTCACTCCATCATTCAGTCTGAAGGCCTCTCAGTATGCGGCCCTTTTCTGAGATGGGGGCGTGGCCAAAGTGGGACCCCCGATCCCGATCGGGCCAGGCCACCGTTCTCAGTGGTGGAAAGTAACTAAGTACATTTACTTGAGTACTGTACTTAAGTACGATTTTGAGGTATTTGTGCTTTACTTGAGTATTTCCAATTTCCAATACTTTTACTTCTACTCCACTACATCTCAGAGGCAAATATTGTACTTTTACTCCACTACAATTATTTGAAAGCTTTAGTTACTAGTTACTTTTTAGATACAAATTATGATATTATGAAACGTGTACATTAACCACTTTAGCCCTATTTTATACCTAGGCTATTTGAAAATAGCAGATCTACAAGCTCGTAGATCTGCTATTTTCAAACATTTTAGTACTTTTACTTTTGGTACATTAAGTACATTCTGATACCAATACTTTTGTACTTTTACTCAAATACATTTTGAATTCTAGACTTTTACTTGTAACGGAGTATTTCTGTATTGCAGTATTGGTACTTTTACTTGAGTAAAGAATTTGAGTACTTTTTCCACCACTGGCCGTTCTACAGCTTCACCAGACCCTGAATGCCAGGCTATAGTGATTCAGGGCCTGGAGCCAGGCTAAACAACACACCAGCCAAAGAAGAGCGCTTTTCTATTCTGAGAGAATAGAAAAGTTGGCGTTTCCAGAGTTATTTCCCACTGGTTTTCTTCTCCCACATGCGGGGAGGGGGGCATTAGCTATAAGACTCATCAGTGTATAGGGGAGCATGGGGGTTTATGACTGCCAATAGCGTCTGCACACAGCGCTTCATCACTGTGTAGTTACAATCCAATTTGTCATCGACCAGCAGCAGCAGCTATATGGTAAAGTCAGCAACATTGTGGCTCTTATGGGGAAAGTGCTGCCTCAGAGCTACCCCCCCCCCCCTTCTACCCCCCCCCCCCCCCCCCCCGCAGCCACGGTAACATCTGTAGGCAGGAAACACTCCTCCATCACGGAGCATCGATCAAGACTTATTTAATACAGAGGATGGTGGTGTGTTTACTCAGTGCTGCTTCGGGGATCTAAGGGAATAAAGCAGGTTTGTCTGATTTATCTCCCGTGGCTACAGATTGGTAAAGAGAAGAACTTGAGCAAAGGGGATGTTGCTCAAATAAATGATGTTGGCATCCAATAGGCTACGGTACAACTTCAAACAAAGTGAGAAAAATCGAAAGATGTCTCTACAAGGCTGGAACGGCTGGGCGCGGGGATTATGTTTTTGGCCCTGTTTTTGGCCCTGATCTACAAGCTCATAGCGTGGCACCGTGTGCCGCGCTATGAGCTTGTAGATCTGCTATTTTTGAAAAATCTTGAAAATGTGTGCATATCTTTGAATACATTTTTGAAAGTGAAATTTTTTTAACTCAAATCTGTGGTTCTGGGGGGTCCCTGGCACAAAACATTTTCAGATGGGGGTCCGTGGCCAAATGTATATCAATTTAGGGGTCCTTGGCATGAAAAGGGTTGAAAACCACTGTTCTAAACGGTTGGACCGATGGGCGTGAACATTTGCACTAAACAATCCCACTAGTCCCAGGAAGAACCTCCGTACAAACACAATTTCCCACCGATTCTTGAATTGAACACTATTTCAATTCAATGGAGCTTTATTGGCATTTGAAAACGTACGTTTACTGTGCATTGCCAAAGCAAAAGTGGAACAAAGCAATCAAAAAAAAAACTATTTATGTACAAATAAATATATGAAAATAAAAGTGTTTTTTTTTATTTTAGCTAAAAATCATTATTTTACACTTTGGCTATTCAAAAATAGCAGATCTACAAGCTTGTAGATCTGCTATTTTTGAAAAATCAAGATTTATTTAGCAAATATTTCAAAATATATATATTTAAAGCGAACATTAAATGTTCGCTTTAAATAAATATATATTTAAATATTTATAACTCAAATCTTTGCTTCTGGGGGTCCCTGGAACAACATATTTTGAGATGGGGGTCCGCGGCCAAATACACATAATTTTGGCGGTCCTTGACATGAAAAACTTTGAGAACCACTGACATGGCAACATACGTATTTTTCAAAAAACTGTTAAGATTTAGAAGACATTTTGTAGAATCGGAACCTCAGGCCTTAATGGGTTAAACTATAAAGAAAATGTGTTTTCTCTCAGAAAAAGTTCTATATCCATATAGGAGAGGTTAGCTTGGTGTAAACGTATGAAAGCTGACAGCAGTATTTAGATGTGTTGCATTCACTTGGTATAAAACCTGTGCGACAAGTATAGCAGCAATGTATTCAAATGTAATTATATTAAAGTCAGTTGCTCTGTTTATAAAGATGGTTGTATTCCATTAGAGACTCTCTCTCTCTCTCTCTCTCTCTCTCTCTCTCTCTCTCTCTCTCTCTCTCTCTCTCTCTCTCTCTCTCTCTCTCTCTCTCTCTCTCTCTCTCTCGGAGCCATGTGTAATGCAATGCGTAACAGTGATAAATGGGCTTCTTTTACAGTAGATCCCGGCTCGTCCCTCTGACTTTGCCTCTGCCCTTGACATTTTACTGTTAAAACCGTTTAAAACACTTTTAAGCTATTCCCTTTTTGTGTATTCCTCCCCAGATGCCTAAACATCTATCTAAACATCAGTGACTGTTCTCCAGTTGAGCGTCCCCCCCTCCTCTTTCTCTCTTTGTCACTTTCTCTGACTCCTTATCCCTCTCTCTCTCTAGCCCCCTCCCTGCACTCTGCATACTTCCCTCTAGAGTCTAGAGCAGGGGTCTTCAAAAGGGGGTCCGGGACCCCTAGGGGGTCCTCAGGATTACTGAGGACCCCCTACAAGTTGTAGAGCTGCTATTACATTTTCAGAGAGCTGGTGTAGAGGGAAAAAGAGCAGACCAAGTACAGAGACAACGGTCAAGTTGACTAAATATTGAGGGTTTAAAGGTTGACTATCTGAAAATACACATTATAATATGAATCCAACTATCTAAGAAAACTATGGAAAAGTTTGATCTGCAACACAATGTTATACAATATACATGTATGTTGTCACACGCACGCACGCACACACACGCACACACACACAGCGTGTTGTTTATGGCCGATCTACACCAGAGAATTTTCGCACACACGACGCACACTGTATACGCGCACTTTTAGATCCACTCCTATTTCAAAAGTCATGCGTATGGGGGACTCGCGTATCCGCGCGCCTGGTGTAGCAGGTATCCTTGATAATCAATTGGATCTAAACAAACGCGTTGTACGCACCACGCATACGCCCGCTTTGAAAAGTCTGGTGTAGATCGGCCGTTATAGTTGCAAGGCGAGCGAACTATCGGCACGCTTGGCTGTGAGCGATGGGCCGTGGCAAAAGTAAAAATATGCCGAAACATTTAAGACAGTGTGGCATTAATCTGAAATCTGATGTGTTGCGGTATGTTTGCGTTGGTGAAAAAGAAGCTGTCAAATTTTTAAACCAATTGTTTGTGGTCAAGTAAAAGTCCGGAATTCAAAATGTACTTTGAGTAAAAGTACAAAAGTATTAGTATCAAAATGTACATAAAAGACCAAAAGTACTCATTATGCAGAGTGTCCCATTTCAAGCTCACAATGCAACGCATTGTGAGCTGCTGTGGCTGTGCATAGAGCCTATTGTCATTGTGGGATCGCTAAAGCGATCACACTAATGTTATTGCCACTATTTATTATTATTTATTCCCGCCGTTTTTTGATGGCTAACTAGTCCTTCATACTTTTAGCTACAAACTCCATTCCAACTCTACAACGTTCGGCCTACTTAGGACATATCGGCTACCATTTGAATTTTTGAAATCATTTGTACTTTTAGAGATATTTCACTTTTTACTTCTAAAAAACTCCCATTCATTTCAATGGAGAAATTCATACTTTTAGATAGAAACTCCGTTCCAACTCTATAACGTTCAGCCTACTTAGGACATATTGGCTACCATTAGAATTTTTGAAATCATTTGTACTTTTAGAGATATGTCACTTTTTAAATAGTAAAAATACTTAAAAGTTGATAAAAAGAGTAAAAATACTTAAAAGTTGTAAAAATTAGTAAAATCTACTTTAAAGTAAATAAAGTGACTAAAAATACTTCGAAGTAAATACCTTGAGTAAAAATACTTAAGAGTACTTATATTGAGTAAAAATACTTAAAAGTACTCAAAATGAGTAAAAATACTTAAAAGTTGAAATAAATAGTAAAAATACTTAAAAGTTGAAAAAAATAGTAAAAATACTTAAAAGTTGTAAAAATTAGTAAAATCTACTTTAAAGTAAATAAAGTGACTAAAAATACTTCGAAGTAAATACCTTGAGTAAAAATACTTAAGAGTACTTATATTGAGTAAAAGTACTCAAAATGAGTAAAAATACTTAAAAGTTGAAATAAATAGTAAAAATACTTAAAAGTTGAAAAAAATAGTAAAAATACTTAAAAGTTGTAAAAATTTGTAAAAAATACTTTAAAGTAAATAAAGTGACTAAAAATACTTTAAAGTAAATACCTTGAGTAAAAATACTTTAGAGTACTTATATCAAGTAAAAATACTTAAAAGTACTCAAAATAACAATACAAATACTTTAACACCTTTCAAACCTTTCGAACCTTTCAAACCTTTCAAACCTTTCGAACCTTTCAAACCTTTCAATCCTTCAAACCTTTAGAACCTTTAGAACCTTTCAAACCTTTCAAACCTTTAGAACCTTTAGAACCTTTAGAACCTTTCGAACCTTTCAAACCTTTCAAACCTTTAGAACCTTTCAAACCTTTCAAACCTTTCAAACCTTTCAAACCATTCAAACCTTTCAAACCATTCAAACCATTCAAACCTTTAGAACCTTTAGAACCTTTAGAACCTTTCAAACCTTTAGAACTTTTCAAACCTTTAGAACCTTTCAAACCTTTCGAACCTTTCAAACCATTCAAACCTTTAGAACCTTTAGAACCTTTCAAACCTTTCAAACCTTTCGAACCTTTCAAACCCTTCAAACCTTTCAAACCTTTCAAACCTATAACACTACTAACACTATCAATACTCAATACCAGCAACATTCTTAGCGATCCCACACTGTTTCTTCAGGAACAGTACCTTCTAGTTTTAGATGTTACTACGTACATAGCAACAGGACTCTCTGAAAATGTTGGTTTGGATTTAGAAGGCGCTTTTAAAATCGCTCTCTTATACAAATCAATAAAGCAAAAATATTGAAAAGCGCCCAGGGCTTGTTTAACCCATTCAATCCGGGAACGCATCTGTCATTTTAGATTTAAAACTAATGTTATACTTTGTCAATTGAAAAATAGCAGATATACGGCTATGAGCTTGTAGATCTGCTATTTTTGAAAAATCATGTTTTTTTTTTACTCAAATCTTTGCTTCTGGGGATTCTACAAATGTCTTCTAAATCCAAACAGTTTTTTTTTATTTTTTACTTATGTTGCTATAATGTAACCTGTTGCTATAATGTAACCTGTTGCTATGTACGTAGTATTCATGTCAAGGACCACCCAAAATGATATGTATTTAGCCAAGGTCCCCCATCTCAAAATATTTTGTTCCAGGGACCCCCCCAGAAGCAAAGATTTGAGTCACAAATGTTCCCTTTAAAAATATATATATATTCAAAGATATGCAACAAATTACACGATTTTTCAAAAATAACAGATATACAAGCTCATAGTGCGGCACTCAGTGCCGTACTATGAGCTTGTAGATCTGCTATTTTTGAATAGCCAAAGTATAAAATAATGGTTAGAGCTAAAATCTAAAATGACACAGATGCGTTCCTGGTCTTAATGGGTTAAGTGGGTCCATAGTGTTTGATTTTTTTTGTGGACTTTGTGTGGCCAGACTTTATTATTGTGTATTACTCATGGCCTCGGGGAAAACGGGCAGCTGTTTGTTCGCAAGTTCCTACTGAATGCACGGGCATGGATAATGACACGGCTCTGGAAAATGGAACTTTTCAGAAATAATGAAAATTGCAGGTCTACAAGCCAGTGGTGTTAAGTAACTAAGTACTCAATGTACTATGTACTCAAGTAATGTACTCAAGTGCACTTTTGAGGTATTTTTACTTTACTGGAGTATTTCCAATCTTCAGTAGCCTACTTTTACTTCAACTCCACTACATCTCGGATCCACATATTGTACTTTTACTCCACTACATTTATTTGAAAACTTTAGTTACTAGTTTCTTTACTGTGGATTTTGATTATTATTACAAAACACACAGTAACCACTTCTGCCATATATACATTTTGACCATTTGGAAATAGCAGATCTACAAGATCACAATGCGTCGCGATGCGACACATTGTGAGCTTGTAGATCTGCTATTTTCAAAATATTTGTATACATTTGAAAACTTGAAATGGGACATTCTGTATAATTAGTACTTTTACTTTTGGTACGTTAAGTGCATTTTTATACCAATACTTTTGTACTTTTTCTCAAGTAAATTTTGAATTATTTTACTTAGGTAAAAAAAGTGGGCACTTTTCCCACCACTGCTACAAGCTCACAATGCCAACATTTTGAGCTTGTAGAATGTAGATCGTCTAATTTCACAACTTTTGCTTGACTCTCTTGTATGCTGTAAGCGTAACATGGTGTCTTATAAACCCATGAGGGTTGGGCACTTTGTGTGCAAGACACGGAAATAAAATTATATATCTTTCTATCTATGACGAAGTTGACAAAAACATAAAGAAACTAGAAAGTACTGTTCCTGAAGAAACAGTGTGGGATCGCTAAGAATGTTGATGGTATTGAGTATTGATAGTGTTAGTAAAGTAAGTTAAAGTTTTGAAAGGTTTAAAGTTCTAAAAGTTTGAAAGGTTTGAAAGGTTTAAGAGGTTCTAAAGGTTTGAAAGATGTGAAAGGTTCTAAAGGTTCTAAAGGTTTGAAATGTTTGAAAGGTTCTAAAGGTTTGAAAGGTTTAAGAGGTTCTAAAGGTTTGAAAGGTTTGAAAAGTTTGAAAAGTTTGAAAAGTTCTAAAGGTTCTAAAGGTTTGAAAGAGGTTTGAAAGAGGTTTGAAAGGTTTGAAAGGTTTGAAAGGTTCAAAAGGTTTAAAAGTACAACTTATTAAAACAATTCTAATGGTAGCCAATATGTCCTAAGTAGGCTAAACGTTATAGAGTTGGAACGGAGTTTCTAGCTAAAAGTATGAATTTCTCCATTGAAATGAATGGGAGTTTTTTAGAAGTAAAAAGTGAAATATCTCTAAAAGTACAAATTATTTCAAAAAATCAAATGGTAGCCAATATGTCCTAAGTAGGCTGAACGTTATAGAGTTGGAACGGAGTTTCTAGCTAAAAGTATGAATTTCTCCATTGAAATGACTGGGAGTTTTTTAGAAGTAAAAAGTGAAATATCTCTAAAAGTACAAATGATTTCAAAAATTCAAATGGTAGCCAATATGTCCTAAGTAGGCTGAACGTTATAGAGTTGGAACGGAGTTTCTAGCTAAAAGTATGAATTTCTCCATTGAAATGAATGGGAGTTTTTTAGAAGTAAAAAGTGAAATATCTCTAAAAGTACAAATTATTTCAAAAATTCAAATGGTAGCCGATATGTCCTGAGTAGGCCGAACGTTGAAGAGTTGGAACGGAGTTTGTAGCTAAAAGTATGAAGGACTAGTTAGCCGCCAAAAAACGGTGGGAAGTATATAATAAATAGTGGCAATAACATTAGTGTGATCGCTTTAGCGATCCCACAACTAGAAAATAAGTCTCCGCCAGCAGACCCGTGCTATTTTAATAGCACGGGTCGTCTTGGTAGAACGGGTCGTCTTGGTAGAATGCGCGTGGTTTTTGGTGTTCTGCAGGGGCGACTGAATATGTAGTGTCTGCATCTAAAAAAAAATCTTCTTGAAGCAATGTGTCATATGGGATTCCTCGTAATTGACTGGTTTGTTCAAATGCTTCTTCATCTTCATTGTCTTGAACAGTTTCAGCAGTTGATTGGTGTGTTTGATCTATGTCAGTTTTCTCTAGTGCTACATAATGTATTTGATCAAGGTGGCCAACAGTATTAAGACTTCGGCCTTGTTGTGGGATCAATTCAACTCTATAGTCCTCTTCTGTGTTACTGTTGTAGATGAGTATGCTTTCTTAGCTTTGGCCTTCTGCGCCTTTGCTTGACCAATGTTAGGTGTTCTCAGAGGGACACACACACGCACGGACGGGTGATTTGTACTGGAAGGTACTGTTCCAATCAAGACTGATTGATCCTGTCTTACCTCACTTCAAAATACATAAATGGCTTTTTGAAGTGACACACCTATTTATAGGATTTTATTTCGTCATGCGTCCCTCTAGCCAATCAAAGGCATTGGTGTCAACATATTGACACGTGTCACGTGGAGCTTGACCAATGTTAGCTTGGCTAGGAGGGAGGTGAACACACGGCGGGACGAAGCGAAAACATACTCGCCACTACTGTTCCTGATTAATCCTGTCTTACCTATTTATATTACATATTGTGATGTCACGTGAAGCTTGACCAATGTTAGGTGTTCTCAGACGGACACACACACACACGGATGGACGGAGGGTAAAACATACTCTCCACCATACTGGCGGAGACAATTAGAGATATGAAGATATGACAACATCACAGTAAAGTTTCTAACCAACCAGCGAACCAGGGTCTGTGTATGCACTGCATATAGTTTCTCTAGATTGATATACATATATGTATGTATATATGTAAATATGTATATATGTATATATATATATATATATATATATATATATATATATATATATATATATATATATATATATATATATATATATATATATACACACACACATATATATATATATATATATATATATATATATATATATATATATATATATATATATATATATATATATACACACACATATATATATATATATATATATATATATATATATATATATATATATATATATATATATATATATATATATATATATATATATATACACATATATACATATATACGTATATATATATATACATATATGTATATATATATATATATATATATATATATATATATATATATATATATATGTGTGTATATATATATATATATATATATATATATATATATATATATATATACACATATATACATATATACGTATATATATATATACATATATGTATATATATATATATATATATATATATATATATATATATATATATATATATATGTGTGTATATATATATATATATATATATATATATATATATATATATATATATATATATATATATATGTATACATATATACATATATACATACATATGTATATCAATCTAGAGAAACTATATGCAGTGCATACACAGACCCTGGTTCGCTGGTTGGTTAGAAACTTTACTGTGATGTTGTCATATCTTCATATCTCTAATTGTCTCCGCCAGTATGGTGGAGAGTATGTTTTACCCTCCGTCCGTCCGTGTGTGTGTCCGTCTGAGAACACCTAACATTGGCGCTAGCTTGCCACCATTGGTTTGTGAATGTGGGAAAAGTGGGGACGCTGGCGTCGACTGTTCGCCGCTCCACCTCCCAATCCCCCCCCCCCCCCTGTATGAATGAATGAACCATTGTAAAGCGCTTTGATTAAGTTTGAGTACTTAGAAAAGCGCCATATAAATGCAATTCTTTTTTTTTCTTAAATTTTTTATCCCGCGATTTTTGTAACCCATTTTTTTTCACCCGGTGCCAATTTCCTAAGTGATCCTGGGCACTACACCAGCCCTACACCAGTATTACACCTGTCACCCCACAGTAGGGAGGCCAGGGCCGAGCTCATGCTTCCTTCAGGCATGAGAGCCAACTGACCTTCTTGTCACCTGACAGGGGGGAGTTTCCCTGGTTGGACGTAGCGCGTGGAAGGAACACGTTATTCCAACCAGTTCCCTTCCCCTCCATCAGGCGCCCCGGCTGTCATGGGGGAGGCGGTATAGTGACCAGGATTACTACATGTTTTTGTGAGGGTATTAACTACCCTAGGAGACACAGGGAGAACATGCAAACTCCACACAGAGTAGGCCCTTTCGCCAACCCCACCTAGGGTATGGGCGCTGATGACGCGGAGGAGAAGACACGCCCCCAGCGCCCACAGCGTCCCCGGCGGGAATCGAACCCAGGACCTTCTAGCTGTGAGGCGACAGCGCTACCGACTGCGCCACCGTGCCCCCTCATATAAATGCAATTCATTATTATATATATATATATATATATATATATATATATATATATATATATATATATATATATATATATATATATATATATATATATATATACATATATACATATATATATACATACATATATACATATATACATATATACATTTCTGTCAGATAACTCACGAATAGATTGAACCAATATTACAGACCAAATATATGAAACAATATTATAGAATGAGAATACAAGAGTGGATGTAATATATTTTATTTTGGCGTTCAGGCTCTGCTACATTTTTCTCCCTGCTCAGCATAATTAAGACAACCATCATTAACCTTTAACACATTGACCGCCCAGAGGTTAATCTCATAATGTACTCACCAGTGCCAACGTTTTATTGTTGTTTTTTGTTTTTTTTCACGTCGCCATAGACCTCGTTAAAATCCTTAAGATTGATCTGTGCACTGTTTGTAAACATCGCGGACATCTCCCTGCGTCTACCAGTCCAAACCACGTGTCAAACGGGGCATCCATGTTTGAGTTAGAACGGTTTATGTTAAACAGTGATCAGCGAGGAGAAAAACTACAATCGAAGAAAATGGCGTCTCAGTGTGCGCTTTAGAATGGGAGCCGGCGTGATCGTCAAAACCGGGTCCCAAATAATTCTGTTTCCGGTGGTGTTACAATGAAATGTGCCGTACTAGAAAATTGAAAAAAGTTATTTTTTTCGAAAAAAAGGAAAAAGCACCACAGCCCGTAGGCTACGGGATCGGCGCTTTACCGTTGGATTTAACGGCCCGTAGAACTACGGGCCCGGCGGTCAATGTGTTAAGAGCAGGGAGATATATATACATAACAACCCCCCATGGGGAACAGAACCAATAGCAGAGCCCACTGGTGGTGCTGGGGTGGTGGTGGGAGTAAACGCTGCATGACAACACCTATGAAACACAAAGCAGACAGAACACAGATGAAGGTGAGCTTAAATAACCCGCCCGATTGGACAGCTGACTGCCACGTCAGAGTATGACGTACTGTATGGGTCTGCATGATGCTGTAAACAGCCCCATAGAATCTCTCTCGAGTGTATGCTGCCAGAACTAACTCGCAGGCTACGTATAATTTCTGTCAGATAACTCACGAATAGATTGAACCAATATTACAGACCAAATATATTAAACAATATTATAGAATGAGAATACAAGAGTGGATGTAATATATTTAATTTTGGCGTTCAGGCTCTGCTACATTTTTCTCCCTGCTCAGCATAATTAAGACAACCATCATTAACCTTTAAGAGCAGGGAGATATATATACATAACAACCCCCAACACTGCGGAATCAAGAACGCCCTACGGTGAACGCTCACTGATTCATCCAAGCAGATATCCCACTTGACTCCTGATGGAGACAGTGACGAAATTGCAGCTAGCAATTCTGGATCATGCTAGGATATTCTAACATTATGTGAACTTCTATGTGGAAACTATGTGTGGGGTGAAACCTCAAACCCATACCAATTGACCAAGCTGATATCCCATCCTTTCCCCCAAAACAGTGAAGACCAGCGTCTGGGATCAGCGAGGACATACTAACTTTATGTGAACTAAAGGCCTTAGCTGCCATGGCATGGCAGCACTTAACCATTCCCCTAATAACACATAGAGGAATATCCTATCTGATGGTAGAAACTATGTGAGTGGTGATTACCTCAAACCAATTGACCAAGCCGATATCCCATCTTTTCCCCCAACACACCGAGACAGGCGTCTGGGATCGGCTAGGACATACTAACTTTATGTGAACTAAAAAGGCCTTAGCTGCCATGGCATGGCAGCACTTAACCATTCCTCTAATGGCACATAGAGGAATATACTACTTAAACTTAACATGACTAAGTGTTAATGCAACCGTGATGCAAGCTCAGAGTTGATGCCCCCAACCGCATCAACTCTTATGCTACCCAACCGCATCAGCCGTATGATGCTACCCAACCGCATCAGCCGTATGATGCCACCCAACCGCATCAGCCATATGATGCCATCCAACCGCATCAACCATGATGCGATATATCATATTTTATTATTATTATTATTATTATTATTATTATTATTATTATTATTATTATTATTATTATTATTATTATGATTATTTATTTATTTCAACAGAACACCTGTTGATTCCTGAACTCAGGAGTCCTAAACGGTGACCTAAAGTGATGTCCACCGCCGTGCGGTGCCGCACCGCGAGTAGGATCGAAGAGGACATTCTATATATATTATTATTATTATTATTTTATTTTTTTAAGAAATCTGAAATCAGTACCCGTGCACCATGACCCAATCATGAGCAACCCAACCGCATCAGCCATGATGCCACTTAACCGCATCAGCCATGATGCCATTTAACCACATCAGCCATTTAACTGCATCAGCCATGATGCCCCTTAACCGCATCAACCATGATGCCTTGAGTTTGAGCAACCAGCTGACCTCTCTAGTGCCAACTAAAGAACATTTTAAACCTAACATGACTTTGAGGTTACGCTAAACCTTAACTTCACCCAGCGACCACCATATATGCATGGTAATAACAGAACTACCATTTACATTTAGCAATTACAACACTTGTATTCATTACATCCTGAGCCAACAAACTCCCCATTTTAGCGCACATGACGAACATGGCACTAAGGACCATTTTAATCAGAACGATTGAACTGTGCACCAACTGAAAATATGCAGAAAGTTGAGATTTGTTCTGCTGAATTAGCTTAAACTAAAGATGGGACATGACCTGTTGAACAAATGAGCCACAGATAAAACATAATGCTGCTTTGTGTGAGAACAGACTAAGATCTGAGTGTTAACAGCAAAGATCTATGACTGCCCCATCTAACCACAGATTGACTTTCTAATTAACAGAATACTGAAGCAGCTTCCAATGAGAGTCTTAAGATAAATCATAAATGTCCTTCCATAGAAATGCAACATCGAATGATGGATGCATGTCTAGCTCTTGATATACGCTCAGATTAGACTCCACATAGATGAAAGCAGTGGATATGGACTTGGCTAGCAGAACCAACATATTTAATCTGAATCCAGTACTCTTTACATTACATGCTTATAAAATTGCAACCTTGCTTACAAGACTGCAAGGAGAACCACAGCCTGTGTCAAATACCGAGAATAAAACACCCTTTAAAGGACATAACAACTGGAGTAAACTAAAATGTTTGCCTCCTGAGATGATTTAATTAATGACCATAACATTCATCAAGTTCAATAACTTCATAACAAAAACGTCAAGTTTGAGCGGTTTCAAGATCTTAAACCTTAAAAAGCCCCTCAACCACGGTACTTGGTTTACTGGGTAATTAATTTTTTAACATGGCCAGCGCCACATAACCTGTGACGGAGATGACAGCTATTAACTCTTTGACTGCGGACGACGCGATAACGCGTCAAGTGCTACTTTGTCCAGTTGGCCGTCGACGCGCTGGACGCGCTGGACGCGCGTTCATTGTTTAATCTCTGATTGCGCTATGCTGCTTAATATTCAATGTTATTCTCGAGTTCCACTTACTTCACGGACATCTGCATCCGGTTTCATGACCTGGATTCCGTTTCCGGTTTTTGATTCTTTTCCCCAGTCATTTTCGTCCAAAATAGATAAATAAACGGTCTTTCACACGGTATGACGGACAAACGGACAGTTTCTCTTCTATAATCTATGGTCTGGGTGACGATCAGTCATCGCCGTCGTGTATCACATCGTAATTTTGGCGATCAAAACAATCTGGGAGGACGTCACATCCGTTTTCATGTTTTTCCCTGTCTAATCTACCAAGAAGGGTGAGAGAGACCCAAGGACCTGATCAAGCAGTCATGTGCTGCTCTCTAGTGGCGGATTTGTGCTGGGTCTTTATATTATGTGCCCTTAAATTATTTTCATGAGAAAAATTCAAAATATAAAAATAAAAAAACACGAAAATTGCTGGCACTGGGGGAGTACTTTATGAAAATACTCTGGCAGTCAAAGAGTTAAATGATGCAAATTGGAGACTGCCATTACAGTCTATCGCAACAACAGTCCTTCCCTAATGCACACTCTACTATTTAATGATTTGTTAGGCCGACCCATTAAACAAGCAGTGTTAGGTTCCCAGCCACATTGACAACCCCGATTATTCTGCTGCAATACTTACTTCTGAAAGCTTGTCGCACATAACATGTCAACATCACTTGTCAACCACTTTTCATAGTATGCATTACATCCGGGGAACTGGAACATACGTAGTTTCCAAGACAAAACCAACTTAGCAGTGTTTATATCCATCTCAATATATCACCATGACCATTTAAACGGGCTGCCATTTGCTAAAGAATCAAATGAAACAGATGGGTTCCTTTCAGTGATCAAAGACTACTTAAGAAAGTTACTGCAGCCTACCATCCTCATATCCAAGGTGTGTGCCGCAAAATGAGAATCACCTTTTAATCATCCCGACCTTTAAAACAAGTATAGCTTAGCAATACGAGAGCATAGGCAACAGTAGAATGCAACCAGTACATTGAACCAGCACTGCAAGCCAACACAATAACCTATTATTACTTGCTTGATTTGAAATTAATTCACTTCATTATTATATTAAACAGCCTACTTTACCGCCACCACAAAATAGAGGCAATTGAACTGCTACAATTAATTGACAACCTCCGATGCAATTCAGCCTACTCTGCAAAATAGATATCAGAAGACGTAGGTTTACACAAATGATAAATAGCTATAACCACCATCGGGCACATGACAATAAATCAACCCCACACCTACTAGCTGCAACATAAATAGATTAAGACGATATGACCAGTCTGCACAACTATAGACTACTTTGATTATAAAATGTTTTATATATCTATGTATATGTATTATCCAAGGTGTATTCAGCAACGTAAATCACCTTTAACTAATCCTGACTTTTAAAGCAAATTAAGCTTAATTAGCTTTGCAATACAAGAGCATAGGCAATGTAGAATGCAACAAGTACATCTAACCAGCATTGCGAGCCAACACAATATAAAGCCTAATAGATCTTACATGATTGCAGATAATTACTTCAACATTATATTTTAAAAGCCTACCTCCACAAAATCTTAGCACAATTAACTGGCTACAATTATTTGACAACATCCAAGCCATTTAGCCTACTCTGCAAGTTAGATAGCAGAGAACGTAGCTACATCAAATGAAAATAGCTGTAGCCACCATCAGTACATGAAGATAAAATCAGCCCTACTCATACTGGCTGCAACATAAAAAGATTTACACAATATAATGGCCAATCTGCACAACTATAGACTACTTTAATCATAAACATTTTAAGAGCACCAAAATGACCAATCTGCAATTATAGTTTCTTTACAGTATATTTAAGAACATCCATTGATTGAATATTGTTTGAAATCATGAACCAGACCAACTAACTTCCTAAACGGAGATACTTGCTATAATTGCTGCTTTACTCAAGTGAAATCTGCCTACTCCTGTATCACTAAAGTGACAAGAAAATTTTAGCTGAATTACTTGTAATTATCTGACTTTATCTTGGCGGTTACAGCGCCTGCTTACGCCGGAGGATTTAAGCATACTACATTTCCCAGACTGCACCAAAAAGTTCAACCAGTGACGTCATAGTCAGACACGACAGCGTGTATTGCGGAATGCGGAAGCGAAGCTCGCCGCTTTATACCATAGAATTAATCATTTAATCCATTCCGCCCAGAAGCCATACCAGAACATAATATAGATTGATAACATTATTTTCAATTAAAGCTTCTGGTAGTAACGGTAGCAGCGCAGCAAGAAGCAACCTTACTTAAGCTTCACGATAAAACATCCTTGAACCCCTCTCTCTCCGTCAGCTAGACAGATGATCTCACCCTGCAGGAATGTTTAAGTTGCCAGATATTGAGAGAGAAATCAGCATGACACATATGAAATGTAAATGATCTGCTACTTTCAAATCCTGAGATACAAGTGGAATATTTAAAAGATTTTGAAACAAATCCGGGGGACCATGACAGAACCACCTTAGGAAGCAATCCTAAGCAACTATAACCCAGAATTAAGCCAAAACCACCAATAACAAGCGACTTTACAGAAAAATAAGCCCAGCGATGCTTATAATAATAAATCAGGGCAACCCAGATGAAATCCCATAGCCCGGAGGGACATACACCGTTGTTATTGACGTTAGAAACAATTCACTGCAATTTAAAGTAGCTATGCCTTTAGAAATCGAACGAATACCACATTAGAACCAGCAGCCCACAGCTGAACATCAACAACAGCATTTAGCAGCAACAGCAACTTAGCTTTTGTTGAAACAGAATAATGCACTTTAAGCATTGTGTAGCAGTAGCACCAGCAACAACAGCAGCTACTGAGCTGGGGAGCATGATTTTTAAACAGTGTGTAGAAGTATCACCAGCAAACAACCGAACAACCAACCAACCGAACAACCAAACAACCAGCAAACAACCGAACCGCAACCGCTGCATGACAACACCTATGAAACACAAAGCAGACAAAACACAGATGAAGGTGAGCTTAAATAACCCGCCCGATTGGACAGCTGACTGCCACGTCAGAGTATGACGTACTGTATGGGTCTGCATGATGCTGTAAACAGCCCCATAGAATCTCTCTCGAGTGTATGCTGCCAGAACTAACTCGCAGGCTACGTATAATATATACATATACATTATACATATACATATACATATACATATACATATATATATATATGATGATACGATATAACTAGAAGTTTCTCTGTCTGATTTTAATTCATGGCAAAAAAAAAGGTTTGCAGGGATAAATGGCTTTCAACAACCTACAGCAGCCATGGTTGGTTAATTTGTTATTTCTACCAGAGTGTATAGCAGGGGTATTCAAATAGATTAGACAGGGGGAAGAATTGTTACATTAATTGAGGTCGGGGGCCACAGGCTTATGTAAACAAAAAAATTAACCAAATGTTCATGGTTAACCGTTTAACTGTTTGTAACCAGTTAATACGAGT